>NC_089770.1:29132990-29135490 GCF_040412425.1 Macrobrachium rosenbergii | reverse complement strand
TTATTAATTATTTTTTCTTGTGAAAGTGAATTATGCTCATCAAGTATCTTGATAAGTAAGACGGTACTTTATGGAATAGGATTAAACAAGATAGGAATTCTTCTGTCGTCTCTTGGTATTGTTTCTCATCCGTCTGGCACTGCCTTTCGTAATAACTGGTTTTTCTTTTTCTTTTTCTCAGGATAATATAGATCAATGAATACGTAAATGAGAAGTATATATACGGCACAGTCGTCTGGGTGGAAAGGAGTCGTTATCTGAAAAATTTTATATATATAGCCTATTTTAAAGGTATGGTCCATGGCGGGCTGGTACTGTTAATTAATAAAATGGTGATATTTCAAATAATATACGTAATGCAAATAACATTAAGTTAATGATGACAGATTATTATTATTATTATTATTATTATTATTATTATTATTATTATTATTATTATTATTATTATTATTATTACTGAATATGAACAGTGCATCAGCACCATTGATTTTCTATGCAATATCTTTTCTATCTGAGATTCGGGAAAACGTATTTGCTATACAGAAAATATTCTTTACAAAAGGAATGGCATTATTATTATTATTATTATTATTATTATTATTATTATTATTATTATTATTATTATTATTATTATTATTATTATTATTATTATTATTATTATTATTATTATTATTAAATTATTATCATTATTATTATTATTATTATAAATCCTACTTACTTACATGAACACAATATAAGGAAACATAACAGGTAATATCAATGTACAATCTGCGGATACCTGTCAACGAAATTATACTTTGCTGGGGGTCTTTGCAGATGAGTGGGGGAGGGAGGGGAAGGGGGTGGGAGCAGAGGGAACATGGCTCTTATCAGCAGTGATTTCAGCGTCTATTCAAATGAAAGCAAATGCCCTCAGTGATAACGTATGCGTCCGCGAGCGCTGTGCAATAATGTAGGAGCATTGCTCAGGTGCAGACACGACTTGGAGAGCGAGGTGAGTTATTGCACTTACAGGTATGACGATAGTAACAGAATCATACTTGACTTTATTAGCACTTGCCTTCAAAATAGCTTTTCATGGAAGTTTGTAAGTTATTTCTGGAAAATGTCTCAACTTTAAATGTCTTCTGCTTTACTTTATTCCCTTTTTATACATTTTGGAAAGTTTAACGTAAATCTTCTGACAACTTCAAGCTTGTGGGTTTTAGCAGATTCCTTTGTCTTAGGTAGTTTGACCTTTAAAACAGCCTTTCATTTCAAGTAGAAATGTCGGTTTTCATTCATTTTATAAATGTATTCTGTGTGTGAGTAAACTCAAATGTTAAATTTTCTAATTACAGTTTTTATTTTTTTTTTACCACCATGTAGAGCAATTAGGATTCATTTTTCCCATGGAATATTTTTCATCCTGCCGAAGAGAGAGAGAGAGAGAGAGAGAGAGAGAGAGAGAGAGAGAGAGAGAGAGAGAGAGAGAGAGAGAGAGAGAAGAATGCGTACCTAACTAAGGAGCCTTTAATAATGAATCACACAACATGTGTATTGCATGATACATTTAATCTGAACTGATCACCTAAGAACTTTAGCTGTGTTGTCTAACCACTTTTAAAGTCTTCCTTCTTTGTTTCAGCTGTTCAGCTTTCTTTTTCGTTTTGAGTGTTGCAGTGTTGTCAGTTCATTCTGTTTCTAATTTTATTTATTTATTGGTCCCAAAACAGTCACACGATTAATTGGTGACCCAGTTGTAAAAGTGAACGTGATGAAAAACACCTACAATGAAAACATCGGTATCAGGCTGATGTTCAAATCAATAGAACTAAATAACCAAGTAGAAACGATTATGCAAATGATTCATAAACTCTGAGAACACGTCATTAGACTTCTGATTAGTAATCTTATTTAAAAGACGATCTGCAATGACCGAATTAAACGTACGATTCTCTCTCTCTCTCTCTCTCTCTCTCTCTCTCTCTCTCTCTCTCTCTCTCTCTCTCTCGTATGTATTAATTCTCGTCGCTTTTCGCAGAAAATTTATGTGAAAATCATGAAAGTATTTCTAAAAAAAAGACGAATAATTTTGCAAAACGAAGATTAAAAGAGCAACTTACGAAATTAGAGGAATTTTAATTTCGCGAGAGCACAATACACCGCGAACTATTCAAGCCCCATAATTACCGAAGCTTTAGTTGGGATCATGAAGAGCATACTTGAGATTAATGCTCCCGTGGGTCCACAGGGTTTGCCTTTGATATCGAGCTACCAAGGCTCTAAGTTCTAAGTGACGTCTTAATAAGCTCTAATGGTCCCAGAAATCAAATATTCGTGTACTTTAAAAACTCTAATAAAACTGAAGAAAGATGCGTCAAACATTTCATGAAGGAAAATTGTTTAAACCGGAAGAAAAACACACACACAAGTATGGATACAAACGTACATATTTAATGTATATATATATATATATATATATATATATATATATATATATATATATATATATATATAT
>NC_089770.1:29125490-29127990 GCF_040412425.1 Macrobrachium rosenbergii | reverse complement strand
GCGTCAAAGACAGATTGACTGCCTTTGAGTGCATCTTCTTTTTCTCCTTCAGCTTATTCTTCTTATTAAAATGGACTTTTCCTTTCTTCCGACAGCGCTTTCGGCGAGGAACGTAGCTTTTATGATAATCATCTCTTCTTTTTGAGGTCTTAGTAATTTATATATATATATATATATATATATATATATATATATATATATATATATATATATATATATATATATATATATATATATATATATATATATATATATATATATATATATATATGTGTGTGTGTGTGTGTGTGTGTGTGTGTGTGTTTTAGTTATTTACTTACTTGAAGTGATATCTCATTTACTTCGTATTCGGTTTTGGATTTTCTTCTTGCTGGCTGACATCTTGTGAACGAAACAAGATATTAAAAGGTCGTAGGCAGTATATGTACACATATCTTATAAATCTTTGAAGACACAGAACGCTGCAATGACCTCTTCTGAATGAGAAACAATTCCACTTGATTCTATATAAAGGTTCTTGACTAAGTTCTGCCCGGTATTTTTATTGAAACTTCTCTGTTGTTTAACTGAGATGTTTCTGAAATCTCAATAGAGCTACATTGAAGTCTGTTTGAATGATTTTTGCTTTTTTAATCGTTTTCTAGAGGGTCTGTTCTAGGAAACGAATTCTAGAGCCATTTAGCTGTTCTAGTAAGAAGAGGTCCTATTTTATGCTATAGTTATTCGTACATGAAAAGGTAATATCAGACGTCTTCAATAAAACTTTTTTTTTTCTTTTTAATCGTGGTGATGTCCTTTCATGTAATGCATGCATGTATGTATATATATATGTATGTATGAGTAAAAATCGCAAGAGATATCACGTGATGTATGTATGTATGTATGTATGTATGTATGTAAAAGTTAAGCAATTCAAATCACACGTATGACTATATAAATTAAATGCTTTTTCAGCCACTTTCCAAAACTCATTATTGTTTCATGAACTTGATTTGCTTCTAGATTGTAGCATCTGTTCCCTTTGGTGCAAAATGGATTCATAAACTGAGCAGATTTCTCGTAATTTCCTTTCCAGCTTCATTTTGCCTTCAGAGTAAATTCTCCCAAGAGTGAGAAAATTAAGCAATAATAATACCGGTTAATTTGAAGTACTTAGGGGTATATTAAAGCAGCATATTATTTCATAATTGTAGGTTTCTTTGGGTATTCATTACTGTTACCGAAGATATGCCTTTTAGATCAAAAGAAAATTCCAGTTTTAGTAGACAGCCTCCTTACATGGTTTTTCTCTAAATATTCGATTTATATGCCCTCTGTTTACTGTGAAACTAAAGTCTCTCTCTCTCTCTCTCTCTCTCTCTCTCTCTCTCTCTCTCTCTCTCTCTCTCTCTCTCTCTGGGTATACCGACAAGCCTTCTTTATTTAATACGTAATCATTTTCAAGGAATGAAAAGAATGCAGTGTAAAGGATAAAGTTAACTACCTTTTATTTTCAGTTCAGTTCAGTTCGGAGGTGTTACCTTTGCATCAGCACCTCCTGAGCGCCTTAGTCCACGTTTATGAGTTCTTCTAGTTTCTTGTCTCTTGTCTTCATGTGAGTGTTTTGTCTGGTTTGTTTCATTACCCCAACCCTGTTGCTTTAATGTAAGACAAAATTTACAATAAATAAAAACTGACAGCTAAAATACCTGTACCAAAATCTCAAGTAGCATAAAATTGGTTCAGGAAATACGATGAAAATATGTTCAAAATGGATGATTCTATCTGTGCTTATCTTAATATAATATTGCATGGTACTCGTAATGAATTTGCGGCCTAATGATGCCTGACCATTCAGGGAAATGCATAAAAAATAAACTTTCTGGTTAACATTCGTCGTACACAACTGAATTATTTAATTTCTAATGTTGCACAGTGAAGTTGATGACGATTTCTGCATCTTTGTTTATTCAGTCCCGGAACATATTTCGTATTGTAATCAGAGGCCGGGCTCGCCATTCAGCAGAATTTTAGAGTAATAATTCCCAAAATTCTGTAACTCCCATTTTAATTCAGTGATGGCAGCAGTAGCAGTGAGTTCCACCTTCCTGCTCATGTTTACTAAGATTTTAAAATCTCTCTCTCTCTCTCTCTCTCTCTCTCTCTCTCTCTCTCTCTCTCTCTCTCTCTCTCTCTCTCTCTCTCTCAATAACTGCCAAATGAGTTTTCATTGAAACTAAAGTTTTTACCTGAAGTTCACCACTAATAATTGACTTTACAATATCAAACAGAAAGGAAGTATCAACGAGGCATTTGGTTCTTAAGCAGAACATAATAATGTTTTTCATCTTAAGCATAGCATAAATTATAAACAAAATGAATCAAGAGACCTAACTTTCAGAAAGGCTTACCAACCCTCATGCTATTAAGCCTCCTATGATTAAATGAAGACTCACACTTCACCATCCTAATAGCGCAGACCAATGGACACAAGCTTCATCCAAGAAGGCTCTACTGTAGA
>NC_089770.1:29055490-29117990 GCF_040412425.1 Macrobrachium rosenbergii | reverse complement strand
TGTAGGCATTACTAGGGGTCAGTGAAGCGTCCCTTCGACCCTTGGCTAGCATCTACTCTTTAGCCTTTTACTTTACCTCCATACCTACTTCCTTTCTTCAGTCTTGCTGTCCAACACCTCTAACTCTTACTTTTGAGAGCAGCTGTGGGGGTTTCTCCCAGTTCCACATGTAGATCCTTGTAATCCATCTCCTTTATTTTCTGGGTCGCCTTATCTTACTGTCCAACCCCTCTACCTCCTCTTCTCTTTGTCTTAAGCGCTGAATAGCCGCAAGTTCCCCAGTGCTTGGCTAAACAGCTCAATTGCATTAATGTAATATCCATGTGCCTCGTCTTATTATAATTTAATATCCTGCCTTGTCATAACCTCAGATTATGATATAAAAAATGACTACTTTTTTCGGGCTCACTCTGGTGTCTGAGTTGGTTACCGGAAATGTCCTTTTACACGTTACAGTTTCATGATACTGCTGGTTTCTCTCTCTCTCTCTCTCTCTCTCTCTCTCTCTCTCTCTCACACACACACACACACACACAATCCCGTTTTATATCTCTCAATGTTCCTCTTTGCAATACCGTGAAGTACCTCCATTATTTCATCCCCTGGGGTTAGGCATAACAAAGGTTTTTTCACAACTCTTTCGTCTGCAGACGTACCTGGATTTACACATGTACAAGGATCCACTAACCCAAAATATTATGCAAAAATATCATATCTGAGAGGATGATGGCGACTATATATGGTGTTGGAATTTCTGTATTTATTGGGTATTATTTATAATGTGAGTTTTCTTGCACTTGGTTTTAAATAGCAAGTAACAGTACTAAAAAAAAGTATAGTTTAGTTTTACCAGACCACTGAGCTGATTAACAGCTCTCCTAGGGCTGGCCCGAAGGATTAGACTTATTTTACGTGGCTAAGAACCAATTGGTTACTTAGCAACGGGACCTACAGCTTATTGTGGAATCCGAATCACATTATAGCGAGAAATGAATTTCTATCACCAGAAATAAATTCCTCTAACTCTTCATCAGCCGGCCGGGGGAATTGAACTCCGGCCCATCCAGTGACAGTCCGAAGCTCAACCGACTCAGCCAAAGAAGGGCTTAGTAACAGTACTATCAGTGAACACATAATTGTTTATAAAAGGTATTCTATTTCACAATTATATTCCTATTGCAATGAGGGAAACCTCTTTCTCGCCAACCCTCCTTTCACAATTACAGTAATATAAAGCATAAGAACAAATATTTAAACTTCTTGTGAATTCATGATACATAAAGAAGCTGTAGGTAAATAATTCGTCCCTTTTGATTTCTCTCTCACCCATCCCTTGGGTAAGCTTTAACCTTCCTTTGGCTGAGTGATCCACACGAGGCCTTAATTCCAGGTGCGGTCCTATGGCGATTAATCCTTGCCAGCGAGGGAGTGACTCAGAAGAGAAAGCAAGCTGGCCCATAGCAACTTGCTTTAATCTTCCTTTGGCTGAGTGATCCACCCAAGGCCTTAATTCCAGGTGCAGTCCTATGGAGATTAATCCTTGCCAGCGCAGGAGTGCCTCAGAAGAGAAAGCAAGCTGGCCCATAGCAACTTGCTTTAATCTTCCTTTGGCTGAGTGATCCACCCGAGGCCTTAATTCCAGGTGCGGTCCTACGGCGATTAATCCTTGCCAGCGCGGGAGTGACTCAGAAGAGAAAGCAAGCTGGCCCATAGTAACTTGCTTTAATCTTCCTCTGGCTGAGTGATCCGCCCGAGGCCTTAATTCCAGGTGTGGTCCTACGGAGATTAATCCTTGCCAGCGCAGGAGTGACTCAGAAGAGAAAACAAGCTGGCCCATAGCAACTTGCTTTAATCTTCCTTTGGCTGAGTGATCCACCCGAGGCCTTAATTCCAGGTGCAGTCCTACGGAGATTAATCCTTGCCAGCGCGGGAGTGACTCAGAAAAGAAAGCAAGCTGGCCCATAGCAACTTGCTTTAATCTTCCTCTGGCTGAGTGATCCGCCCGAGGCCTTAATTCCAGGTGTGGTCCTACGGAGATTAATCCTTGCCAGCGCAGGAGTGACTCAGAAGAGAAAGCAAGCTGGCCCATAGCAACTTGCTTTAATCTTCCTTTGGCTGAGTGATCCACCCGAGGCCTTAATTCCAGGTGCGGTCCTACGGAGATTAATCCTTGCCAGCGCGGGAGTGACTCAGAAGAGAAAGCAAGCTGGCCCATAGCAACTTGCTTTAATCTTCCTTTGGCTGAGTGATCCACCCGAGGCCTTAATTCCAGGTGCAGTCCTACGGAGATTAATCCTTGCCTGCGCGGAGTGACTCAGAAAAGAAAGCAAGCTGGCCCATAGCAACTTGCTTTAATCTTCCTTTTGGCTGAGTGATCCACCCGAGGCCTTAATTCCAGGTGCAGTCCTATGGAGATTAATCCCAGCCAGGAGTGACTCAGGAAAAACAAGGGCCCATAGCAACTGAATCTTGCTTTGGCTGAGTGAAGAGAAAGCAAGCTGGAGATTAATCCTTGCTAGCAACTCAGAAGAGAAAAGCAAGCTGGGCCCATTTAATCTTCCTTTGGCTGAGTGATCCACCTGAGGCCTTAATTCCAGGTGCGGTCCTATGGAGATTAATCTTGCCAGCGCAGGAGTGACTCAGAAGAGAAAGCAAGCTGGCCCATAGCAACTTGCTTAATCTTCCTTTGGCTGAGTGATCCACCTGAGGCCTTAATTCCAGGTGCAGTCCGGAGATTAATCCTTGCCACGGAGATTACCATAGCAACATGCTTTAATCTTCCTTTGGCTGAGTGATCCACACGGGAATTCCAAGTGCGGTCCTATGAGATTAATCTTGCCAGCGCAGGAGTGAGAAGAGAAAGCAAGCTGGCCCATAGCAACTTGTTTAATCTTCCTTTGGCTGAGTGATCCACCCGAGGCCTTAATTCCAGGTGCAGTCCTGGCCCATAGGAGATTAACCTTAATTCCAGGTGCAGTCCTACGGAGATTAATCTCAGAAGAGAAAGCAAGCTGGCCCATAGCAACTGGCCCCATGTGCTTACGCCATGACACCTAGGCATGAGGGACCTCACAAGAAAAATGCCCGATGCGAGCCCTCTATAGAAAACGAAGTACCAGTGCAAACAACGCCACCTGGATAGAGCAGAATCTCAATCCTGCAACGTTACCAAGGGGCGTCGCACTGGCAGATCAGTCTCAGAACCTCAGAACGCTCAGAGACGTTGGACGACCTATCCAGGACATTTGCAATCCTCTTGCTCCCCTCGAGTTGCCCCTTGCTTTCCCCACGTGGCTGGTCTAGAAGCCTGAGTTACTTTTGTAGTGACCCCCTTCATTATCACCCTCGAGTGCTGGCGCCTTTAGACGAGGAAACCCCCGTCTCCTGAAGAAGGTAATGTACCTGAATTAAGATTCCCGAAGTCAGTCACGTACCCTATTATTTTCTCTCACTATTTCATTTCTTTTCTCAGTGCGATTTACCTCAGTGAGACCTGTGTTTCCCATTCTTCTGATTTATGTTTTTAATGTAAATATAATTAATTACATGAACCCTAAGTGTTTACCTGATCATTCCCTCATTTGAAGAAGGCCTTAAGCCGACATTTCCTAATATGCTTTTGTCTAAACCCAGAACTAAAGTCAGATGCTACTAACTGCCCCCCCCTCCTCCATGGTAAGTTTCCGTGAATTTTCCGTTAAATCCATTCAGTGGCCTTAATTCAGCCAAGTTAACTTCTGGGCCAGATCAAAACCATATCTCTATTAATAACGATAAACGGAAAATTTTTGTGATCGTTTAAATCTTAATGTTAAGATATGGCCCTGTTTCTCAGTGCACGATTCTCTTTATGAAGTTACCTCCGGACTCAACAAAGATTTATGTAATTAAAACGTCGTTTATCTTGTATGTTTTTGGGACCTGTTGAGAATCAGTACTGAGAGAAACAGCATTGCTTTTCAAGACCAACCAATTTAAAACACAATACTATTTCAATTTATAGATGGGAAACTAATAATGGCACGAATTAGTAAAATTGAAGCATAACAAATGAGCCATTCTCTCTCTCTCTCTCTCTCTCTCTCTTGAAATTTGTGTGAAAACAGAAGCTTTACAGCTTCCACGAAACAAATAGCGTCCATTTTCCTTATGAGTTTTTCCTGGTTAATTTTCTGCGACTTTTATTTCACCCTAAATCATTCCCTTATTTATTGTCAATCTTTTGTTTTTATGTATTTTTTGTCTTAAAATGTATTCTGTTTCCTTTCCATATTCCCTTCCTAAATTGCATTAATTTCCCCTTTCTGTATTTCGCTTTTCCAGTTCCATTCATTATTCTCCCACTCCACTTACAGCACTTTCCTCACGTATGATGATTAATATCTCGAGCTGCCGCCCTATACTTAGTCTACTTATGGTTATTTGCTTTCGTTTTGCTAATGGCATTTCGTTCCTCAAATTACTTTCATTTTTTTATTCTTCAAATTACTTTCATCTCCTTATTCACTTCACGCGAGAATATTTTCTTGTTCATGCAATACCCAAGGCATTCTCTTCCCCTCATCTCAAGAACGTAATGAGCTCATCTAATAAAAAGCCGTAAATGAACAAATTGCACGACCATTCTCATGTTGCGCAACAAACAACACGAGAAGAAAAATAACGATTTTCAGTATTTACGTGGAAATGCTAATGATGTAACAGTTTAAAATGTAAACATTTTTACAATTTTACTTTTTCCATAATTACGAATTTTCTTGAATTTGTTTTCACTTTTTCACTTTTTACACTTTCTCTAAGAAAGTGTAAAAAGATATTGTGACTTGGGAGTGTGGTTCACTTTATATCCTCATGCGTTTCTGTTTTGCATCCTAGAGCTTTTTTATGCAATGGCCGATTGTAAGGCCGTGCATCAGTGCATCTGTCATCAAACTTTTATTTGTATGTATTGCACGGATATATTCACTAAAGGTGAGTCCACACTGCGGTAAAACATGCAATAAACACATGTCGGCAACTTACGGCACACCCATCGCAAACAACAAATAAGTTAACCACTTGTCTGTTGACCGGTCAGTGCTTCATACGATTATCCAGCATCTGCCAAAGATTCGTTATCTACTGACAGTCGTTGACTTGTTTTGAACTTGTTTGTGATATGTATGAGATAAATTGCCAACGTCTCTTTGTGACTTATTTTACTGGACGCTCCCTAATATGATGTTTGTAATGACTCAAAAAATATTGCTAGGAAGCAATAAGCGAGAGAGAGAGAGAGAGAGAGAGAGAGAGAGAGAGAGAGAGAGAGAGAGAGAGAGAGAGAGAGATTTGACTTGCTTAGGTAGTCTAGCGTTTAGAGACAATGGTCATCGACACCAGATGTATTCAGACATAATGTAGCAAACGTCAATATGTCGAGAAGTCTTTAGGATAATTATTATCTAGGCGCCGCTGTACCTTCAGATTAAGGCATTCACTTATGGTCAGTCCCTGAAGAACGAAAATACATTTGTGCAGCTAAGGATTTTGTTTCACTCTTGTCTGGTACGGACTGCAACTACTCCATGATATTAATTCTCGTGTGTATTACCCTTCACGCTCATTCTTCCGTGACTGTTGTGTTTTCGTATCTTTAACACACATTTAATCTGCTTCCGTTGATGAAGCTCTGTTGGCGAATTGTACTATGTTCTTGAAATTGAAACTATTTTTACGTAATTATGGGCAAAAATGTTATCGTGTTCTTTCACCCCAAGTTATACTCGTACATGAACAGATTATTGGATTATTTTAAAATTATGAGCTAAACTAATTGACCAAAGGAAATACTTATGTTTGTCTGAAATCTAGAATTCTCCACCCCATTCATTCTTCCATCGTTACCATTTTTCTTTTCAGTTGCACCTTCTTCGTCCCTGCAGTGGTTGAGTTAGATTAGGGACGGAAATAATAAATATATTCTTCCGTACCACGAAGATAACAGTAAAAAGCCTTGTACAAGTCCTCGTGGATACTATAATAACTCAACCTACTTAAAATAAAATTTAGGTTTTGTTTATGAATAATGTTGGTTCGCGATACAGTTAGCGAAAACCTAAAGATGGGGAGACGGTGAACAGGGACACAAAGAGCAACAATAACTGATAAATTAACGCTGTCGCTTTGGGGTGAAACCCTAGTTGGGACAGAAGAGAGCTGGTCGCAAGTTCTTTGATAAAGAAAGTCAAGCAGGCTAAAGAAAATATATATAATATATATATATATATATATATATATATATATATATATATATATATATATATATATATATATATATATATATATATATATATATAATATATATATATATGATATATATAGTGTATATTATGTTTTAATTGTTTATATATAAATGTCAGCATAATTTCTCATGTTCTACTTGATTTTCTTTAGCTCATATTTACATTTTTCTTTTTAGCTATCACTTACTGTCATATATATATATATAATATATATATATATATATATATATATATATATATATATATATATATATATATATATATATATATATATATATATATATATATATATATAAATATTTCTGCTGTTCGCCCTTTCTGCACTATTTAGTAAGAATATCATTCTAACAAAGACAGGAAAGTGTCTCTGTCGATGCTAAGGGCAAAGGTAGGCTGCGTTTTTAAAACAAATAACGTCTTTAGCAGGGATAGTTTAGCATTAGGGGCCTAACCCATAGGGAGGGTTTTACCAAGTAACCTCTAGTGAAGGTGGTCTTAAGCTTCCTTTTGCTCTGTCCTATGCATTCGGCAATGTCTCTGTCAAATTTTCAGACTGCCTGGGGCTATGGTAGAACGTCGGGCAAACAGCCCAGGACTACAGCTCTGCCCTGGCCTGACCCACGATGCCAGAGAGAGAGACTTGCTGTCATGCCAAGCACACACGTTGTGCGTACTAATTCTTTGTGCTTGCCCTCCTACTGTTTTATTGATACTAGTGAGGCGTCAAACGGGTCCGAAATTTGATAGTTTTTCATCGATTGGCTAGTATCTCTTTCCCTGTACCTCCATTCCCTTTGTTTTCACCACTTCGCCACCATCTACGAGAACCTGACATAACCATATTTCTTTTATGAAGTCTAGTGTATGAATAATTAATATTGCCTAGTGAAATTGCGTAAGCTATTCCCGTGCAGTAAGTAGGAATTAGGGAAACTTAAATAAGTAAATTTCAGGCAGCCTTGTGTCTCGATCCCATTGTTTGGAAGAGAATTAGCTTTTGCTAATATGAAACTGGGTACGATATCTACCAGTACAGCCACTTGTTGCATTATATTTTTCTACTTGAAGAAAGGGGGGAATTGACTGTGTCAGACGCTGACTAATTGTTCATGTAATTTCCTTGCTATCACTACACATTCTTTCTTTGTCGGGACTAATTGGGAAGTAAAGGGGTTTGATGTAATCCATTTGTTGCAGAGTAATCCATTATCCCATACACTGTTCCCCGGCTGGCGACCTTATTCAATTAAGTAATTGTCTGTCTTTGAGGTTAACTTTAGCTTTAATTGACAGGTTTTGTGTGTCATTGGTGAAACAGAGCCTAATAAATTACATTAATTACTTAATAAACTCATCAGCCAAGCCTCACACATAACAATATATATATATATATATATATATATATATATATATATATATATATATATATATATATATATATATATATATATATATATATATATATATATATATATATATATATATATATATATATATATATATATATATATATATATATATATATATATATATATATATATATATATTATATATATATATATATATATATATATATATATATATATATATATATATATATATATATATATATATATATATATATTATATATATATATATATATATAATGTGTATGTGATGAGTGTGTATGTATGTATATATATGCATAGATTATGTACATGTAATAGCTGATGGTCTTTTAAAAAGCATAAATGATAATAATAGTAAAAATAATAATAGAAATAATTGCTAAAAGCTCATAATTACATGGGTTACACAAATGAAGAGAATGATTCCACAGATGTATCGTTAACGTAATGGATTAAAACTGACAAAATGCGAAGAGCTGTCGGAATTATGCAAATTCCACTTCTCACTTTGGACTCGGAGGTCTTATCGCAAAAACCGAGCACCTCTCTCACTTTGGTTGGGTGAGCGAGCGAGTCCAGAGCTGCAAACAAGGCTCCTTTATTCCCCATTCACACCTTTCCGCACTTACTCCCCACCTTTGGATGAGGTCCAGTGCTTAATCTATACCAACTAATCATCATTTGTTAGTAATGACAAATGGAGTAATACCTGAAACGTTCTAAAGACTGAGTAATATTATTATACTACTCCCCAGTGAATAATGGAAACCTTGCATACGAACTAACGCCTGAAGGAAAAAAAATTTAAGAAGAAACACAAGGAATACAAATAAAATTTTTAATGCAGCTGAAGCTATGACTACTTTTCCAACCATACGTGCATACCGCTTAGAGCTAGTACCCTACTGAACTATTACAAAAAATAATAACAATCATATAAATAATACCAATATTGTTAGCAGTGGTACTTAAATAGTAATAAAAAATAAAGAACAAATTAAAGCACCAAAAATGTGCTTAAAGCTTCTTACCTTCAGTTTCCTTTTCATAAAGCTTGCAAGCAAAGACATGCTAGCTAAGCATTTCTGGAATGCTTGCACTGCCTCCGTCAGGTCAATAAATCACTTGGACTTTTTCCATGAAAGCAAATATATTCACTATGTGGCACAGAGCGACTGCGGTAAGAAGATGAATAATCTCAGAAAATTAACATCACATTCATACATACAAAAATATTGTAATAAAGGTAAATATCGGCAAATTTAGACTGACACACGTCAGCTACATAGTTACATTTATCAGTGGGTGCACATACATTAATACATTAATGCAGGAAAACTCACGAAAATCATACATTCATAAAAGATAAGTTACGCAGTAGGAACACGTTCATGCATACATTGATGTTGGGAAAGGCTCGGAAATACATACATTCATATTTCAGTGTAGAATACATGATACCGATGTAACGAACTCAAGACGGAAAGAATAGATTTGGACAACATCATCAGCAGAGCCAATAAAGAACAAAAGAGAAACAGAACGAAAAGGAAATAAGAAAACAGACGAAATTAGAGCTCTCCTCCACCCTCCCTCCGTCCATTTCTCATTAGCATGATGCAAACAACCAGACACTTAATCTTCCCCCATGGATGCAAGCAAGCGCTTGCTGCTGCTGCTGCTTCCACCACAAGCAGTGAATCATTCAGGCCTCTTCTCTTCCAAAATTAATTTTTAGTATATACGTTACATGACCCTCGGTGGGTTAGCTGAATGCTCGTGCTCAGAAGATAAAAAAAAATGAAAGGAATAAATAAACATACGCAGACATACACGCACACACACACACGCGCACACACACATACATACACACACACACACACACACACACACACACACACACACACATATACACATATATATATATATATATATATATATATATATATATATATATATATATATATATATATATATATATATATATATATATATATATATATATATATATATATATATACACATATATATATATATATATGTGTATATATATATTTACTATATATATATATTTATATATATATATATATATATATATACATACATTATGCGTGTGTGTGTGTACACTTCCTTCTTGACACTTCATTCCTGTCATCAATGTTTCCATTTGTAGTCGAGCTCTTATTAATAAAATGTTGCCAAAGACAATGATCACATATTGAATAACGTTCTGGATGGGAAAAAGGACTGCTTTCTGCACAAGACTCAACGAATAATCGTCTTTACTTGATGCAAATGGCCTCTTTACATTTCCTCCCTTTGTTCAAGCAATGCATTTTGGAATATGCTTATTTCTCCCTCATCATTTGGTCCATTAGAGTAACTGTTTATTACTGTTCAGGACATCAACTCTTCAGATGAAATGAAATAACCTGGGAAATGATACTGCCTGTAATGAGGTAATTAATAAAAAGATCGCGTTAGCTTTAAAAAATGAAATTACTGACTAATAATGCATGTGATGATATCTTGAGAATTTACATAAAAACGAGAAATGAAATTCCCGTAAATGAGGAAGGAAAATTGAGGGAACTGGAGAAGAAAAAAAAAAAAACTGGGAGAGCTGAGAGAAAATTTATACAAATTAGGGAAAGATTAGTGGAACAAAATGAGACAAACAATTGTGAGGAGAGCAGAAGAATAAGGGTATAAGTTTAACAAGAAATTGGGCAGTTAAGTAGATGAATAAAAACCTTAATGCTACATTAAGCAATAACATACAAAATCAGATAGCAAATAAAACACGGCTTCAGATCGAAACAAAATCACAAAAAGTAAAACAAAGAAACTAATGAGAAAAATTGAAGCTGTTTGTTACCTGGTAATGAATTCTTTCCGTTCCCAAGTGAATTTCCGAGTGAAAAACAGATTGAGAGAGGGAAGTATTTTCCGAGTTCTTCTATCTTTTATTTCGTCATTGCTGAGAAACAGAAAATGACATCAGGAGCAAAATCAGCTTTATGATATTGCTAATAACGTTTCTAATGTTAATAATATTTCTAATATTACTTCAAATGCTATTGACAGAAAAGGGGAAAGAGACCATTTTAAGATTTTCAAATTAAACCCTCTCTCTCTCTCTCTCTCTCTCTCTCTCTCTCTCTCTCTCTCTCTCTCTCTCTCTCTCTCTCATGTTTATTATAATCATTAAAAACAAGTTGTTCACATTTGTTTGAGTCATTTTGCTAATTACTATTATTACTATATAATTGTTGACGTCATAACCATCAAAATTACAGGATTATTATTATTATTATTATTATTATTATTTATTATTATTATTATTATTATTATTATTATTATTATTATTATTATTATTACGTATATATGAAAAAATCATGAACAAACTTATTACTTTTCCATTTTCCAAAACATTAATATAAAAACATTAATCCATATTTCAAGAACTTAAATCTTGTGTCCTAATATATATATATATATATATATATATATATATATATATATATATATATATATATATATATATATATATATATATATATATATATATATATATATATATATATATATATATATATATATATATATATATCGTGTGTGTACGTGTTGGAAAAAACTTTAAATTTCTCTTTTTACCAGTCACTAAGGATTAATCAACAGCATCAACTGTCCATCTTTAATGATTAAATCCGAGTGGATCTGATCTTGTTTTTCCTTCTTGTGTGACAGTAGGGGTGTAGGGGTGACATGACACAGCCACCCACTCCCTGCAAGCCAGTTTGTCCACCTCGGGGACAGCGGGGTAGGTAGGGGAATGGGAGGGTACAGCCACCTACTCCTGAAAACTTTGTCAGGGGCGGCAGGTAGGGGATCGGGAGAGGGTAGGGGTGACAGGTGCGTCGAGTTCCAGCGCGCGTAGCACGTACCAACAAGCTCGTTCATATATCATATATATATATATATATATATATATATATATATATATATATATATATATATATATATATATATATATATATATATATATATATATTCAGCACATTACCACAAGTGAAAAATAAGATATATATTGTAGGTCCTGGCCGGTTACGACTTTATTTCCAAGCCACTGACAAAGGACTGATAGACCGTGTATTATGCCACAAATATATATGGTACAGAGACAGTACTGGCGAACATACACAACCGTTTGAGACTACAGATCCACCCACAGGCGGGTGATATAGAAGTGGCCTTCAAAACCCATTTGGCTAAAAAATCACATTATGGTCTCAAGGGACAATACCGATAAACGTACCGACCATAAGAGGCTGCAGATCCACACCTGACAGGCGTCAGGGAGGCGGGGTTTGGAAATCTCATTAGTATTGCTGCCCCCGTACTGTGTTTACAAATATGATCAATCTATTTCCATACATCTCTACTGCCTACCTTAAAATTTAAACAATTTGCAACTTTCTTTTGATATCCAAGGATCAAATTTATACATCCCTTGACAGATATTCCTATTATTGATGTAACTTTCTTTTATAAAGATGGTATTCCAATGAGTTATTAGAATACCATTCCTTGTTGCCAGTGTGTTATTAGAATATATAATATATATATATATTTATATATATATATATATATATATATATATATATATATACACACACACACATATATATGTATGTGTATTTGTGTGTGTGTGTGTGTGGAATCAACTGCTGAAATTTCTCTTTCTCCCGGCAACTGTAAAGATTATCAGCAACATCAGTCTTCCATTTAAAGTCGACTCGTAAATACGAAAAGATGTTAAACACAACCACCAAATATTATGCGATATTAGGTGCGAGAGATATTGCTTCCATCATTTGGCTCAGTGAATATTCCCCTTTGCTTATTGCAAATGGATTCTTTGCCTGTCCTCCAGATGTTCCGCTAAATACATTTCCAAATGCATTACGGTAAATACATCGTGTTCCCTCCTGGGGATATATTTCTTCAGTAAAATCTATTTTTGCCGTGTATAACCCTAACCCTTGAGACGAAGGGAAAAGAAAGACTCGGGTAAGGCAAGAAGAGAAGTGATCTTGGGTGAAGTGAGTCTCGAAATGGAAGTGAATTACCAGGAGAAATGACTTTAGCTAGAGAAGGGAATGATTAAATCAAGTGAATGTATATGCTAGAAGGAGAAGGAATGAAGTTACTTCAACTTAAGATCAATGAAAATTAAGAAATGGATTGACTGTGACTGGGAAAGAAAAAGAATTGTGAGATAAAGAAATGAAAAGAAAAAACCCCAAGCGAATAAAATATTTGTTTTTATGAAATTTAGACTGTCAAGCCAAAGCACTGGGCCACATTCGGCCATTCAGAGCTTAAGATAGTGGAAAGAGGCAGTTGGAGTGGTTGGACAGCAAGATAGAGAAACCCAGTAGGTGAAGGAGATGAAGTATAAAGACCTAAATGTGGAACTGAGAGTAATCCCCACAGTTGCACCAAGAAATAAAAGTTAGAGAGGTTGGACAACCTGACTCAAGAAAGAAAGCGGGAATGGAACTAAAGAAAAAGACTAAACAATTTCTGCAGCCAGGGAATGAAGAGACGCTACAAACACCCTTTAGTAATGCCTACAGTGCACCAAGTGAGGTGAAGTAACGGCACTAGCCTCCTGAGGGAATGCTTCTAAGAATAATAAAAAAACAATAAAAATACAGTCCGGCAATAAATGAGACTTTGATTTGGGCGAAATAAAAGACTCAAAAATGACTCTGAGAATATCATAATGAAAATGGACTCTATATGCTTTCTGAGAGCTGTAGGATGTTATGATTCTTATAGGATTTCCACGAGAGAGAGACACAGGCAGACATAGGTAAAAACCTCATTAATCATTGTTTTTCTCTGCCTAGAAAGAGAGAGAGGAAAAAAATTGCTCTGTATTTTAATTTTGCCTGTCCATTCTTTTGAAAATCTTTATATTTACAACAGCCCTTACTCTTTGCCTTCTGGAAATATTTTTTTCTGCTTTGAAATGTTATCATTAGAAACACCACTCTGCCTGACGAACGATGCTCCTTTTGGACTTTTATGGAAAATCACAAACTTTTTCCTGACGTTCAAACTCCCCTCCTCGATCTTTGTTGTTTGATGCTAATTAGGAAGATCTTTTTTATTGGTGGTTATTTCTCTTATAAAGAATTAATTACCATGTTCTGGGGAAATTTGATAGGGTTTGTTTTATTTATCAGTGAGAGCAATAGACGTGTATTTTGGAGTGGATTATAAATAATTCATTCATTTTTCCTTTTTTTATCCCGAAAACCTTTGACCGGGACTTCATCCCGAAGAAATGCTTTATACTTTTTGGGGCAGCTGAAAGAAAAGCTTTCTATTAACTCCATTTCAAGAAAACAGCTATAATGAATAGTGCTTTTTATTATGTACACATTTTTTCACTGTTATTTAAAACGAAAACCGCCTCAATAAACAAAATACTTCAACTGGCATGGAAAGAGCAATATAATCCCCTAAAATTGAGTAGACATGAAAATAATAAAAGAAAATCTAAATTTGAACCGAAAGCGTAATAATTAGCCAATTGAAAAGGAAATAAAAATCTTTAAAACGGTGAAATGGATAGGGGTGATCTGACTTACTCCGCTATTCCGTATTTAAATATTAAACCTGACTCATTCTTTACACTTCGACGGGAAACTGGCTCTAATCTATCTGTCACTTTTTCCCTGTGCGAAATGCGGTAGTACAGTCTGTTGCCCTCTATTGCATTAATCAGCTTCGGAGAACTGCCTCTTTCTTCCTCATAAACCAGTGACTTGCCTCTCTCTCTCTCTCTCTCTCTCTCTCTCTCTCTCTCTCTCTCTCCTTCCACCCATTCATTCTCTACTTGTAACAGCCCACCTTCCCCTTCTCATCTCATTACCAATTCCATCTCCGTAACTTTTAATTACTGTTGCCTCTCTCTCTCTCTCTCTCTCTCTCTCTCTCTCTTATATCTCTATTATATATATATATATATATATATATATATATATATATATATATATATATATATATATATATATATATATATATATATATATATATATATATATATATATATATATATATATATATATATTATATATATATATATATATATATATATATATATATATATATATATATATATATATATATGTATAATGGCTAGATATATTCTTAACTGCTAATAATGACTGTTCAACTACTGCAGAGCACTTATATTCAACGACCGTAAATGAATCGGGTAATATTAATTCATATCTCGTATATGTATCAAGAAACAGCTATAGGGAAATGTACTCAGTACATTAATGAATTACTCATCAAAAGTAGTGCATTAAATCTGAATAGGCATTTAAGACGGGGGAAACTGGAGGAAACTGAGGAGAGTTTGCAAGTCAATTTATATGTTATTATTGTAGATTAATTAACTCTTCTTATTCCAGCACTGGCGCTTACGCCTGAAGCAACTCCAAACATGACAATTGACAAAAGGCGTTATTTGTGTGTATATTTTTGTGTTTCTGACTTATTTTGCTTCGCTCCTTTATGTCATTACTATTTATTAAGTGAAAATTTTCGCCCCTTTAAAATAGTCTACATCGGTAATGTTTCTGGTATGGTGGAATATTTGTTTTCCTTCATCCGAAAATTGGCATTCATTTATTGTCTTATTGAAAAGGGCCGAATTGAAAATAGCCAAGTAGATATACTTTCGCCTACAACAATTTTAATGAAATCCGCCCCTTTGTTCTTCCCATTCAAAGTAACGTTCTAATAAACGACGACCAAACGAACGCCCAAAACAAACCTTACCAGCACTGGCGATAAACCACATCAAGAGTAGAGAAATATTTTGTAAAAAGCATTCTCACTAAAATGATTCACACTGGACGTTCAAACAGAAATTGTTGTTCTAGTCAATATCTGATTATTTAAGAAAAATCCTTATAATCATAGACCTCTGCTATTTTATTTATGTCATTTATGTACTGGAATGTGCACAGGTAGTAGTCGAGGTCTTCTTCTTCTTCTTCTTCTTCTTCTTCTTTTTCTTCTTCTTCTTCTTCTTCTTCTTCTTCAATATGGTCTTTGTCGACCTAGGAAAAGCGTATGACAATTATCTCCGTAGGGTCTTTATCAACCTTGAATAAGCATATGATAAATTACCTAGACAAGGAATGTGAAGAGAAATTTAATGGCTCGGGAGGCACCACAAAAAAATGTGATAGTTATTAATGCGCTGTATAGAAAGTAACAAACTCCGTGAGAAGTACAGTCGGTATAAATACCCAGGGCTAAGGTTAAAATTACAACCATAAGTAATCTGTATAATAGCAGATTCTAAAATGTTTCGTGAAGAGAAACCTTTTGATCTGTCAGTCACTGAACTTTCAGTCCAGTTTATCCTGTGAGAGTTTTCACTTAAATGAATGAACGTTGTAATTTTAAATATAGCCCTGGCATGTATTATTTGGACCCCTGTATTAGTAAAATATTCAAGAATGTCCTTAAAGATAAAAACACTGACTTAATTACTAATTACTCACCTGATATATATTTTCTAGATATTCGTATGTTTAATATATTTTTTTTAATCAAATAATAAATTTAATATTCTCCAAGATATGTGTGAGGACAGGAATATTCCAGAAATTGAGGTAGATTTTTCCAAACATGCAGAGCGCGGTCCCGTAGATTTTTGCAAAATTCACGCTATTATTGGTTCAGAAGAAATCCGGCCAACTTTGCATGCAGTTAGCTTAGAACATAAACATTTCACCCTGTTTTTTTATTCTGGTAGTCCACGTAACATAATGGATTTACGTACCCATCACCTGTTGTTTTCAAAATTTCCTATCGAACGCTTCCTCTTTTCCCTCCCTTCCCCACCTTTCGGAGGGAAAGTAGCGCTAGGTCTTCAACATTTATTGCCTGCTACAGTACAACGTCATGAACCGTCTGGACCATCTGTCGTCATGACATGGAGCATGTTGCAAATTTTGAATACTCAAGGTAACTGAAGAAAAAATATTGAAGCTAAACCAATAACAAGTTCGTCGCCATTGAAATGTACCTAAAAGGAAAAGGAATTTAAAAAGATGGAGATGACCAAAACCAGTATCCCGATAATAAACTGTATCCCCTTGTATCACGTACACAAAGCTTCGTTCCAGACGAGGAAAATGAGATACAGCTAACTTCCAATACCCTAGTTAAAGAAGGTCCACCAAAGGCTTTAGTATTTCAGGCGTTCTCGTACAAAAGGAACTATCTAATTTCTGTTCAGAAATGAAGATAACGGCCCAAGGACTTCGTTCGCTTCCTTTATGGGGAAAGCTCACGGATGCCACGAAAGAAAATAAATAAGTCACTATAAAGTCGCAGCAGTGCTTTTGTCCTAGATTCTTACAGATTTAGTCGGTTATTATTATTATTATTATTATTATTATTATTATTATTATTATTATTATTATTATTTGAAGGAGTAGACATCTAGTAACTTATGCGAATTTATCTTATATAGTGTCCTATCCTCCTCTGTCAGTCCAGGCTTTTGTATAACTGCCCTAGATCATAACTTTGGGAAATGCGAGATGAAGACTGGGCATGTGTATGAATGGGGCGAGCGAGTGCAGTTAGGTTACACTCTTAGGTGACATTGTATTTCTGGACAAAACATTATTATTATTATTATTATTATTATTATTATTATTATTATTATTATTATTATTATTATTATTATTATTAACAAATACTTATAGTAGCATGAACCCAGCCCCTCAGCAGGACCCCTTGAAAACCATGGATAAACAAATCCACAGTTATCGGTATGTGTACATATGTTTCAAGATGAATCTGTACAGAAGAAAAGACATAATCACGAATCGAAATCTGTTACCGATTCCCTTTTTGCAGCCAAACAGATTCCCCACGGCAAAGACTCTCTAGTACAGATTTATCTTTAAATGTATGTACATTTACATAACCGTGGATTTCATAATTCAGCACCGATCAAGACCCTATAAATACCAACCCGTTTCTCCATTATTATTATTATTATTATATTTTAATA
Organism: Macrobrachium rosenbergii; assembly: GCF_040412425.1. Taxonomy (NCBI): domain Eukaryota; kingdom Metazoa; phylum Arthropoda; class Malacostraca; order Decapoda; family Palaemonidae; genus Macrobrachium; species Macrobrachium rosenbergii. The sequence continues at coordinate 29,100,194 of NC_089770.1, read as the reverse complement.
TTATTCCGCATATTATTGACAACAACATCGCTGAGCACTACCACCATAATACAGCTATCCTTTTAATAAGACCTATTATTACTATTATTATTATTATTATTATTATTATTATTGACAACACACTACCACCGTCCGTCATTTCCCCTAGAGCGGGAGGTTCCAGAAGCTGCAAGTAACCCACCACAGTCGAAAAACTACAGAATATAGTTCGCTGCCTAGGGCAACAGACACTCACAGGGATTTAACAGAAAGTTCTTAAAACGTTCAGAGCCCCCAGAACTGGAGTAGAGACCGCTTGCTAACGAGGCGAGCGTCTTAACCACAACTTTTATTATTAATAAAATGAAACTGTCTTGCTTTGCATATCTTCCGACAAGTAATTATGTTGATTCATTACGACATGATTATGATATCGATATTAACCTGAATAAATTTTAATGGAACCAAATTTTCCCATATTCTAACATTGGCATTTTCGTTAAGATAAAGGGTACTTCTATTAATAAAGGAATCTTCGAATACAACAAACGTGTCACGTAGTTATTTGTAATTGTATTTCGCATGGTTCCTTAGGCTCTCTCTCTCTCTCTCTCTCTCTCTCTCTCTCTCTCTCTCTCTCTCTCTCTCGTGTTGCAAAGGTAATGATGTCTCATATACAGTTACTTGCGCTTTCTCTCTGTCTCCCCCTCTCACGTAGTTACAAAGGTAATGATGTTTTCCGTCCAATTTCTCTCTCTTTCTCCGTTTCTTTATAGGAGAAGGCATCTATCCTCAAATCCACTTTGGGCAACTTCTGATAAGACTCAAAGACGTCTTTGCCTTTCTTCTTTAAAGATTCCATTGGCTAAAAGAAGAGCAAATGACTTTTCCTTCTCAAGGGAAGAAACAAAGTGAAGAAAGTATTAAGATGCAAAGGGTGATTTTCAAGAAGGTTGTGTCGAATGACGTGTGATTCCAAGAAATGGCAATTTCAAGCAAGAAGAATCTCAAGAAATGGTCGTTGCACGGAAGGATGATTCTCAAATAGTTGTTATGATTCCAGAGTCGTGATCCCAAAGATATGTGGATTTAGAAGGCAGGGTGCCAAAAATCGGAGGAGAATTCTGAGGACAGCTGATTTTGAGGACAGTTGATCCTAAAGGATGATGATACCAAATACAGATTATGTCTGGAAGATGTGATTCCAGAGAATGACGATTCGAAATATAGATGATTCTTAGGATAGTGTGTTTCGAAAGTATGATTCCAAGGGAGGAGGACTGTGAAAAAAGGTGATTCATAAGGAAGTTTGGAACCCTATCTTTTAGACGCTTCCGGTTTTTTCATCAGCCATTCCCTTGGGTATAACTACTAATATAGGAAGAACTCTGTCTAATCCTTCTTCGTTTTGTTGCTTAATGCTAAAGCACCTTGTTATTGCATAATAAAATGCCTAACTATTAAGTATAGAAGTCATTGCACAGTAATTTTGGTACTCAACGTATGAGCAAGATGACCAGTGTTTAAACCCCGGCGAGGAGGTGTGATTTACTTAGGTATGCTGTGTTAAATCCCATTGTGTATCTGTTGACCATACTGAAAGATACACCTCATCGTTAGTCCACTGTGGTGGGTTGCACCTAGAGTGGAGTAGGACATAAGGTTAGCAACTTCACGCTAAAATACTCGATTTAATGAGGAGGAATTAAACTGTGGTTTTCCACGTTTACGGTGAAAAGGCGTAGCGGTGTATATTTATATGCGTACACACTGCATACACATTATTAAACATCTGTTCATCAGTATTAAAAGAGAATACATTTCAGTAGTCTTTGTGGCTTTATGGAAATGCTGAAAGTTTGTGCGGAAGCTGGAAATGGAAATTAGCATTAGGTACGCTGAAACCTCTGTAGTGAGGTGAGGCGATGTCGGGCCATTGCATCACATCATCTGGCCTTGTCGTTAAATTCACATTGCGCATCCTACAAATAACGACTTTGGCCGAGTGAATGAGTGCCTCGGATCGCCGCGTAGTGCCACGCCGTAGGCCCTCTTCAGATCAAGGATACTGGATGCTGAGGTAGATGAAGGGGAGGGGCGGTGGGTTAGTTGAGGGCCGGTTATTTGTAGGAGAGCATCATAAAATGGATGTTTATGACCTTCTATCTCATTCTCTTTAGGCTCGCATTAGGCCTAAAGCGGTTCATTGTCTGTCCTCCTGTGAGGTACGCTTTTTCTATCTTTTCTTTTACGATTGGTTCATTGATGCTGACCCCCTTCTTGTCCAGTGCCTGCTGCTGGATGGAATGGCCGAAGTAAGCAAGGGAGTGGCCCCTCGGTGCATGTTCTTCGCTGATGACATGATTTTGATTGTAGGAACTGGAGAGAGAGAGAGAGAGAGAGAGAGAGAGATGTCGAGGTGCATGTTTATATCTGCAGATAATTTATTGGTCTGTTTGTTAGTGTACGATATAATCTCGTCAGATGCCAATGAAAAGATCAAATACTAAAATCATCAGATCCAATTCTACAGATAACTGTAATGCTTTCAGTTTTCCGCCACAAAGAGACAAAGAAATATAAGTTTGTCAACAGTTTAGCCGAAACGAAAGATTGCATCAGAACTGACTTTTGTTGTTTAGTCATATGGGGAGAATCGAAGACGCGGAGTTGACGAGAAGTATTTACTGGAGTTTCAATAAGGAATAAGGAAACAGAACGAAGAAAGATGCCCTGGATCAACAAATCAGTAATAACACGTACCATTACCATATGAGATACAGTTGTTTCCCCTGTATGTTATTTTTTGTTTTATTTCCTCGTTCTTTCCTTAGAGGCTTCAGCGCCAGACCCGTTGAGATTAATTAAGCCAAATACTCGCGACGTGCAAAGACTAATGGCCTGTACGACATACCTCTTTCATCTGCTCGGGAGAACAATGGAATTGCCGTCAAGTGGGTTCTTTTTGGGTAGTCGGTTTTTCAGTTTTAGTTTTCTGTAAAGGAAAACTTTTGTGCCGTCCTTGTCTGTCCGTCCGCATTTTTTCTGTCCGCCCTCAGATCTTAAAAACTACTGAGGCTAGAGGGCTGCAAATTGGTATGTTGATCATCCACCCTCCAATCATCAAACGTACCAAATTGTCGTCCTCTAGCCTCAGTAGCTTTTATTTTATTTAAGGTTAAAGTTAGCCATAATCGTGCATCTGGCAACTATATAGGCCAGGCCACCACCTGGCCGTGGTTAAAGTTTCATGGGACGTGGCTCATACAGCATTACACCGAGATCATCGAAAGATAGACCTTTTTATCGGTGGCCTCAATTATACGTTGTACAGAAAACTCGATTACGCCGAAGAAACTTCGGCGCATTTTTTACTTGCTTTCTTTTGCAGCTATTTCCTCTTTACTTTCATTACTGAGTAATTAATGGGTTTGTTTCCTCTCTCCAATGAAATCAATTGATTTATTATTTGCTTTTTTACATGAGGGCCGAGGAAGGAGAAAGTCAGTGTTCTTGTGGATAATACTTTATGTTCGTTTGTACTGTAAGTACGTCATTACTGATACGTTGTTTTTCAGTCCATTTATTGGGACGATGCATATGTGGGCAACAAGTAAAAGACGGGGAATGAGAGAGAGAGAGAGAGAGAGAGAGAGAGAGAGAGAGAGAGAGAGAGAGAGAGAAGAAGAAGAAGAAGAAGAAGAAGAAGAAGAAGAAGAAGAAGAAGAAGAAGAAGAAGAAGAGAGATGTTTTGTAATAGGACATAAAACGATTCTTCACCATTATCAATATAAAATTCACAATCGTTCAGTGGGTACCTATATCTCTGTTGTTCATGGTGTGCTTGATCTCATTTTATAGGGATTTTAACCTTAAGGAAATGTCAACAATTTCGAAGTTAAGAGATTCTAAATCTGCTGAGTAAAAGGACCAGCATTTGAGAGCTTTAAGTTTCACAGCGCAGCAGATCCAGCTAATCCCCACCCAAAAAAAATCCCCAACCCCCACCTTCATCCACCGCGCTCTCCCCTGATGCAAACTTCACCCAGAGTGTTGATTTCAATATGTACGTGGAACAAAAGATTTCAATCTGTCCGATAATTTAATTATTAGAGATGATTCAGAAACGCAAACAAAACTGCAATATCAGAAAACCCTGCTAGACTTGACCTCAGATTTAACATCAGTACAAAGCTTATATGTCATATTCAGAAGGGGAATGATACATGTCCTAAAAATTAGAAGAATCAAGAAATAAAACTCAGCCACTGGAGAGACTCTTGTGAATACTGGAAGGAACGAAGCCCGAGTCTTCTTTTTATTTTTCTTCCCCAAAGTGGAAAAGAGGAGGTAAATGAAGTCCCTTAAGACTGGAAATACTTCACTTTCAAGTTTGATAAATATTGTATGGTCTCTATTCTTCCGTTTCTTTTCTTTTCTCCGTCTATTTATTTTTTTATTTTCTCTCTAGTGTGCGAGAGAAATCTCATCCAGTGACTCTCTCTCTCTCTCTCTCTCTCTCTCTCTCTCTCTCTCTCTCTCTCTCTCTCTCTCTTATTAACTTGAAGGAAAGCTTGTGTGTGTTTTATTTTTGTACTTCCATAGAAAATATGCATCCGTTTGATTATGCTATTAAATTCACTGTCTTGTTTCAGTATGAAAGGAAATGGCGACAAAAGGTTTATAACGTTCGTTTTCCAGAATAATTCTTTTGCAATATCTGTTTGGTCTCCTCTTCTGTGAAGTCTGTAAAGGCTGTATTTCACTTATTGTAGTATTAGAAAGAATCACCAACTGTATCATCGTATTGATGTTATTACCTCCGCTAGCGAAGTGAGACGGAGTCGATACATTCACCCAGTGGCTGTTTAGTGTTTGCCAGTTCACAGCATATCTGGAAAAATGATGGGTGGTGTTCAATAAACTTTCATGAAAGGTCGACTGGAATTAATCTTTATTATTATTATTATTATTATTATTATTATTATTATTATTATTATTATTATTATTATTATTATTATACTATTCGGCATAGATTCAGTCCAAATCCAGACTGAACAGTTGCAAGCCTTGTGTGAACACCCTGCCTTGTAAAAAGAAATATAAATAAATAAGGAAATAAACATCAGCTGGATGCTGGTGGAAAAGGTTACTAGTGAAGCTCGAAAGCCGACTGGGGAAGAAAAAGCAACAAATAAAAAATGTTCTTCAGAAGAAAAGTGAACAATGGTTTCCCCTAAAATAAAATTGTCGGTTCCTCTAACAATCAACTTTAGTGCTGAAAGCGTTCAATTGGATTGAGAGAGAGAGAGAGAGAGAGAGAGAGAGAGAGAGAGAGAGAGAGAGAGAGAGAGCCAGTAAAACAAACATTCAAGCCTTTATTACAGGCGTGTTTATTTCATGATTCTCGTTCGCTTCCTGACAGCTAAATAATTCACAGTTCTGAGGCTTAGGGCTGAGTTAGTATTCACAAGATATTGAAAAGGAATTTTTTTCTAAGGTCTGTATGTTTCCCTCCAAGTAGTAACAAAAAATAAGCAACTCTCGAGACCCAAAAGTAAAGGCATTATTTTCAAGACCTGTAACACAGAATAATTATTTACTCTGTGAAAGGGGAAATCCTGTATTGGAACTTGGTCTAAAATTCTACACACTGCCCATTCTCTGTGGACTTTATTAGTGGTTGGTAGATTAGAATTCTGGTAAAGAGTCGTTTCTTTCTTTCCAGAGGACAGGATATTGGATATTTTTTTTATTACTGTACAAATGGAAGTTTAGGAAATTTCGTGAATAGTAACTGTATTTTTATCTAGATATTTCAGGGAGATTACAATTAATTTTAAACCTTCTTTGTCAAAACATGTTTAGAGAAATGTAGTGTAATCATTATAAAAACAATTTAGGAAAATGCTCATTTTCATTCCTGTCTTTGTACAAGCTGAAGTTTTCAATGAACTAAATAGAAACATTATACGTCACGACTGCTTTGTAAAAAAATATTCTTTTAGGAAAACGATAAAAAGACTTAGAAATCTGAAGGAGCCTGGAATTTATCTGGAAATTGTTTTCTAATTTCAAAAACCGCGAGGTTAAGGCAGACAAGTGTTTCATGTCTTCAGGAAAGAGTTTCTAATATTTCAGCCATGATCCCAATGACACAAGACACACAGGTAGAGAAGAGCAGTCATTAAAATACGATTCTCCTTGATTCAGCATATGGAAACGCTGTTCATTTAGTGGTTCAGACACGTGCTTCACCGGCGAGAGGGACAGTATTCGAATACCGTCCGGGGGAAAGAAATTAAGGCACGTTCCTTCAACTTCCATAGGGTCACTGTACATTTAGTAATATCTTTATTCATCTAAAATTCGGCCCAATATTCGCTTTGTATGCAACAGTAATATAGATTGCTATTTCTTCATGTCAAAGCACATACCATTTAATTTCCACCTGTTTATTTATAAATTCTCTATAAACCTCATTTCGGCTATCGCTTTTATAGTGCTATTAGTTTGTGAATAAACTGCAGACATTTGAAAATATACACACACACACATTCAGACATATATTTAATATAAATACACATATATATATACAGTATATATATATATATATATATATATATATATATATATATATATATATATATATATATATATATATATATATATTATATATATATATATATATATATATATATATATATATATATATATATATATATATATATATATATATATATATATATATATATATATATATATATATATATATATATATATATATATATATAATATATATATACATATATATACATACACCTATAGATAACATTTTTTTAGAAATGCTATGGCTTAACTCGCAACCCTTTTAATTGTTGGATACTCTAAGGAAACACAATCTTTCCTAATAAATAGATTTAATCAGACAAACCCAACAAATTTTAACAAAGAAAAGATTAAAATGAATGAATTATCAAGTCAAAACAGTTCCCTTACTCTGGCTAAAAGCCTTCAAAACTCCCACACATTCCATCTTAGACATTATACATCTAGTCTTAAAGTCAACCACATTGAAACAACCACTGAACAGCAAAGATTGCAGCCTTTCTCTATCACCACAGAACTGACATCTGTCGAAAATCAAACAAATTTCCCCATGCAGACATAATCATGGAAATTAAAATGTATGGTTAAGCAATGTCAAATCAGAACACAATTAGAATATTAAAGTAACCTAAAATGACATTTTTCTCACAGTCCACACAGAAAAAAAGCAAAAGTCCGTTTGACCAAAGTGAATTTTACTTATAATAATCAATCAGACCATGGTTATAACAAGGTATATTAGGGAAATTGGCCTTGGTTGTGAAAAAACAGCTGATTATTGATAACTGTCTTTTGTGTATTTTTGTGTGTTCTTGTGTTTGACTGAATATGCTTGATTTTTCACATTTTATATATTATATATATATATATAACATTTATTTACTAAAAGTTTTTTTAAATATTTCTTGATCATTTGATTAGTTGACAATATTCTGAATTTCCCGATTTTATTTGATTCAGTTCATTGATTTACTAAGTTTTTTTTTGAAGAGGTCAAATTTTGAGTAACAGAGAGTTAATTTGATAGTTTAAATTTTGCTTTTTTTGTCCATCAACTGAATTAATTTAATTTCTTGATAAATTAAAGTTTTATGATTTGCTTTTGTTTAATAATTTAACTCAAGAATTAATTAAATTTTTTAGTTGTTTTCAAGTAATAGTAAATTTTTCAGATTGTCCATTCTAATTATAAGTTTTGAATTTAAAAATAAATTTTTGTATTTAAAATGTTTAAATTAACTGTGTTTCATTTATTGAAAACACCAGTGAATAGGATTAATTGCTGTCATCAGCTAAGATAAGGCAAAGTGATAAAACATATTTTTGTTCATGCTTTTAGTTTTGCTGAAGATGAATTAAGACCAGGAAATAGTTAAGACGTTGTTTGATGGAGTGATGCCCTTTTACTCCAGTATATTTTTTGTTTAATTGTTGATACCTAACACTAGTCTTGACAAACTTAGTTTGATTTTTCATGTGATTAATGAGCTTTTTTAAGGGATCTCTGTTACCTTTAGAGTACTCAGTCGTAATTTTTATTGTTATGAGAGTTCAGATATCTGGCTGAAGTGAGATAAATTTTTGAAATCTGTGAGTGGTAGTTGTTTTGAGATAATTTAGCAAAAGGTACTTGGTACACAAAAAGTGTTTTATGAATTGAAAGCAGGTGACAATAGATATTTTGGTTTACTTATTATTACCAGACCTGGGAATTAAAAATTGAAAATATCACTGATAAATCTGGTTTTTTGGTATATACTGGTGGTGTTAGGAATTTATTTTGATATTGAGAGTGAAATCACATAATTATTTTAACATTGTACTTGATGAATTATTTAGTTGAGTAACTTAGTAGAAAAATGACTCTAATTCAATGTTTAGAAATTTTTGTTTAGTAACTCCATCCATCCAAGAGTTATCTGAATTGTCCATTCTAACTATAAATTTTGAATTTAAAAATAAATTTTTTGTATTTAAAATGGAACTGCTTTAGCAGTGGCATTAGGATTAATTGGGTGATAAACATGTGCCTAGTTTTGGTATGATTAAGACACAAAACAGTTAAGGTTGTTTGATGGAGAGATAGTTGATACAATCCAAACATTGATGGACTAATGGTAAAATAGATGAAGAGTTAGGAGTTCAGATATCTGGCTGAGGCAGATAAATTTGAAGAGTTGTTGAATGCAGCTGAGGAAGAGACCTGGGAACTTTATAAATAAGCAAGAGCAGAAAAAGAAAGGAAAAGTTGAGTAACTTAGTGGCTGCAGAGGTATCCAAGCTTAGAATGGACTGAAGCAGAAGAAAGTTTGAATCCACGCATTAAAAATGAAAGAGTTAAGAGAGGCAGGTTGTTGAAGGAAGAGAAGAGGAAGACAGAGAGAAAAGAAAAACTTAGACGAACAGAAAGAAAGAAAAGAAAGAAAAAGCAGACAGAAGAGGAAAAAGAGAAAGAGCAAAAAGAAGAAAGAGAAAGAGAAAAAGAAGAAAGAGAAAAAGAGGAAAGAGAACGAGCAAGGAAGCAAGAAAATTATGAAAGAGAGATGAAATTAAAAGAACTTCTCTCCAAGTTACCTGTAACACCGTCTAACCCTACCCAAGGTATTTCAGACCCTGTATTTGATGTAGTAAGAGCAGAAGTTAACTCCAAAGTTTACAGAAGAAGCTCCAGATGAGTTTTTTGATCACTTTGAAAAGTGGCTTCAGGTATGGGATGGCCAGAGGATAAATGGTCAGTCTTGTTACAGAGTGTTCTCATTGGTAAAGGAAGAAGTGCTATTTAGCCTTATCAGCTGATCAGTGTCAAGAGCACAAAGTGCTCAAACATAATGTCCTACAAGTTTACCAGATGGCCCCTGAATATTATAATGAAGTTCCAGATCTTTGAGAAAGGATGACAGGATGACTTTCTTGGATTATGCCTACAAAGTAAGATGTTTCAAACGATGGTTGGAGGCTGATAAAGTTGAATCTATGGACGAACTTGAGGAGTTAGTAATCCTAGAGCAATATCTTTGAGGAATTCCTCTAAGAGGAATTGGCAAAGCTTCTACAATGAGTGAAGACTACAATAATTTCATGTGTAGCAAAAGGAATTATAATGTCAAGTACCAGAACCAAAAACGCACAGGTTTTAGGTCTCATCTAAATTTCAGGAACATTACTACTGGGAATCCTTCTAGTGGCAATGCCAGTACAAAGCCCAGTAATACCCCTCAGCAATTGAATGTTAAATCCTCATCATCCAGTTTCTCAAGACAGATACAGAAGACTAATGTTGTCTGCTACAAGTGTGGAAGAGTAGGACACTACAGTCGAGATTGTTATCAGACACAACAACAGACCAAGCCTGTTGGTCAAGTGGTTAAAGGTAACAGTGCACCACCTCTGAGAATTAATCTACATATACACAAACAAATTCCTCCTTCCCGATTTGTTCAGGAAAACCAGTCTGAGCCTCAGAAGGTAGATCGGGTCGTAAGACCCATACCATTCCACCCATGGGCTTCTTTTCCCTACGAAAGGAAAAGCCTCATGATACAACGTTCTCAAGTTCTTCGTGAATAACAGCCAGTTTGAGAAACTGTTGACATCAGATTCTATAATTATATAGTAGAGTACTTTAAAGTAGTGTACAACCGGAAAATAGCAGCACTTGGGAGAGAAGATTTTAAAAATAATGCACTCTCAATACTAACGAAATATCTTTACCCTGAAAAGTCAGGGAATCAACATAAAAGAATTAAAAGAAAGGGATTCAACATAAAAGATTTAGAAGACAGGGATTCAACATAAAAGATTTAGAAGACAGTGATTCAACATAAAAGACTTAGAAGACAGGGATTCAATATAAAAGACTTCATTATCTCCCCTAAACTGATTTTCCCGCTTTCCTTTCAGGTTTTTTATTATAAGACCAAAACACATTTTATATTTTTAAAGGAAAAATAACAGACCTAACAAGTGAAACCAATTACGGATTAACTAAACAATGAATATTTCAAAACGACAATTTCCATTTCTTTACAAGGCTGTGAGAAACTTGGGTGTCTATCCCTGGTGTAACCAAGACCTTCCAATTTCATAGAGCACAGAGGATTATTTATAATAGTACATGAACCAACAAACACATAGCAACCTCAACTCATCCTCCAATTGCGCCAGTTAAAAAGATAAATGGCAAACTGTAATGTATTGCAAATTGCTCTCTAACCAACAATTTTTCAGTCAACCTCAAAGTTCCCAATATAGCAACTCTGGATTTTGGTTGAGCTGATCGAACTTTTCATTCAAAGTGGGTAAAATACAGTTTATTTGGCAACCAGTAGCGAATATGATTGCAAAATTGCAATATATTGCAGTTTGTTTACAATAATGTTGCAAGCAATGCACAGATCTCAAAAATGGCAAGGAAATTGCCTAATGATTTCTTTGAGGTGGGGAAGGATGAAGACTTTGCCTTAAAGCTGGGTAAATTGCAATCTGTTGGGCAGCTAATCACAAATATGAAAACAGAATAGTTACATATTGTAATTTTATTGCAAGACAGAAATGCTGCAAAAAAAGAATATCGCCCAGATGGATTTTTTGGGGGCCTAACAAAGCCTTCAATTCAAATTGTGTGTGCTGCAGTCTATTTGCTCTCTTATCAGCGATTTGAATACAAGATGGCAATTTGTTGCAATTTCCTTTCAATGCGGAAATGTTTCACCAACTCAAACCACTTAAAAATAGCGTGGCTATTGCCTTAGGATTTTTCGTGGTCGATCTCTCTTGTCCTTCAGACTGGATATAACGGAATATATTTTTATGCTTATTATGAATATGAATGCAAAATTGCAATAAGTTTCAATCTGCTTGCAATACCCCAATATTCTAACAAAACGTCACTGTTTTATCAAATTCAAAAATTACCAAAACACGAGGCTATATACCATCTGGATTTTTAAAGGGGCCACCTGGAATTAGACTTCAAACTGGACGCAAACAGTCTATTAGGCCACTAATCGCTAAAATGAAAACTAAATTGCAATATATAGCTATTTACTTACATTCTGGAAATGTTACCAACGCAAGAATTGCCAATACAGTATACCAAGACAATAGACTTGGAATTTTTGAGGGACAACAAAATTTTTCCTTCAAACTGTTTATTGGTCCACTAATAACGAGTATGATTTGAAAATTGAAGTATACTGTAATTTGTTTATTACAGGGCAATTTAAAAAAACGCAAAAATCGCCAGAAATTTGAGGCTTGAGAGCTATGTTTTTTTTTTTTTTAAGGTTCAGCCAGACTTTTCATTGGGATCTTGACAGAGTTATAAAAATTACACTAAAAAGCTGAGCACTGGAGCACTTGACAACAAGATGGTAAACATTAAAGAGAGAAGAGAGTTGCAGCCAGGGGCTTGACAGCAAGATGGTTTAATTAAAGCGTAAATGCACCACGTAGGTGCAGCCCCTCGGGGGCTCTTCAGGAGGCCGATTGCAAAGAATTTAGATAATTTATCGAAAATGCACCACGTTGAGGTTCACTGGCAGTTTCGGTCCACATAAACACAGCCGAACGTATGATCACTGAAAAAGTTTATCGAAAATGATTTTTATTGATTTTATTTACCGACATATTATCCACATAAACACACTTCGTATAGCCTGCTCACCTAATCCCTTTTAATCTGGATAGAAATGGGCAATTTTACTTTAGACACTCTACCATGACAGCAACGTTTTCTTTGTATGAACTGAAAGAGAAAACGTTAACAATATTACAGGGTATCTAAAGTAAATTACAACTCTCAAGTAAAAGACGCTCGATCACCCGAACTTTTGAGATTATTTTCGCTCTCGATGATTAAGTATTAGGTTAGTTTTACCTTAGTAACAACTTACACTAATGGCAGTTATCTATTGGGGAATTTATTATATGAAGAAGCACCTCCACTGAGAACAATTAGCTTTTTACCTATCACAGTTATTACAAAATAAACAATAGTTTTTTTTTCCCCTATTTTCTCAAAACTTAGTAATCTAAACAGGCAAACACATATTTCCCGTAGACAACAGCACGAAAGTCAATGAAACTTGAATGACTTGCAGAATAACTATTTATTTGTCGTCAGGAAAAAAGTTTTGGACTGCACACTACTTGTATATTAATCATGAAAAAGGGTATCATCTTTTTAAACGTTATTTGCATAACTTATGAATGCAAAATTGGAATGTATTCCAGTTTGATTACAAGAAAAATACTAAAATTAAAACAAAACTAATATGGCTATAATCCAAGGATTTTAGGGGTGCTAACAAGATTTTCCTTCAAACTGTGGGTAGTTATCTGGCTCCCATTCACTAATATTAATGGGGAAAAAAATGAATGTATGCCATTTGCTTCTAAGACCTCGTGCTGTAGGCAAAGCTAAAAATACCAAAAATCTTGATGAGACAATTGGAATTTTCCTTAAACTCATTATAATATACTCTGAATATAATTTACTAATATTGGGGTGTTAATTACAAATATTGTTGCAAGTCTGTAATATATAGCAAATTGCTATTATAGTCATTCAGTATTTTGCAAGGGCCAATCAAAATTTTTCTTCCAACTGGTTATAATGTAGAACATTCCACTAATCACAAATATTAATGTAAAATTGCAATATATTGAAATTCGCTCACATTATGGCAGTATTGCAGGCAACACAAGAATCACTAGAATAGCCAGTCTATATTCTTATAATTTTATGTGGGGCCAACTGGACTTTTCTTTCAAAAAGGGTATAATGTTGTCTGTTAGCCCTCTAATCCAGAATATTATAAATGGCAATATATTGCAATCTGCTGACAATATGGCAATGTTGCAGGTAACACCGATCACGAAAATAGTTAGGCTATAGCCTGGGATTTTAGTTCTAGGGTTTTGAACCAAACGTTTCTAACTAGGAGAAACATGAGGTTAGGCACTGAACACAGTTTACAAGAAAAAAAAAAATTGCCACAAAACGTCACATGGAATTCACCATAAAAAACTAATGGTTAAAATAACCATACGTAAAATTCATTGCACTACTTATATTGAGACTAAGCTTGACCTAGTTTCTCTGAAATCAATTTACACATCAGTAACTTTAACAGGTGAAAAAAACAGAACTATCTCCACAATTCTTAAAATTAGCTTAGGATACCTTGCAACATGTTTAGGTTGCATGTGAATCCCAATCTAGGCTTACTTTCACCAAAATTGCGCTACCAAATCTTACTATGACCGGCACACTTAATGAACCAGTTCTTCAAAACATTTCGTAAAGGAAACTCACAGAGAGCTATTGAGAACAGCCTGCTCCACCAAGATCATATGAATCCTATGTGACAAGCCTTGGTCCAGGTCTTTCTTTGCCTCATATACTTCCAAAACCAAATAGGCCTCATGTTCCTACTCCATCGACATTCTGCCTAAATAAGACATCTTTACATGGTATGCATCAGGGACAGCCACATGTTGACCAACAACAGCAGCATCCTGGGCTCAAAGATACTTACACCATCACGGGCATCATCATAGGCGCAAAAAACAGCAACCAGAACACCATCGCCGAAGCCCAGGCATCAGGCACACCTAGGATTTTGCCAAAGGCTTCCAGTACAAGACACAGAAAGGGATCCGGCAATCAGGTCCTTATTGCTACCAGCCATTGCATCTTCATTAACACTCAGAGCTCCAGAGGGACCATGGAATTCATCAACAAACCTCATCAAAATCAAATAAAATATCACGGGTATCAAGGTAGACCTTATCTACAAAAGAATACCCACAGTGTACCTCATAACAACTCGCCGTGCAGATACCTGTCTCTCGAGTACCACCTGTCAGCTCAGCGTTCATCACTTCATTACCATCCCTCTGTAGAAGAGTCACATTAAGAACATCCCGTGAACGTAGCTAATGAACCTAGACAAAATACTGTTTCCCATACCCAGAGGGAGTATCAGTACACAATACCCTTTATAGAAGAAGGCTGGAGTGGCGGACACCCACAGCATCCTGCTTCAGAGCAGCACCAACTTCAGTGCATTAGAGAGGAACCAAGCAGTGACCCCTTAGAAGCAAATCCCAAATCCTAGCAGCAGAAACCAACTGTGATGATGAAGGGCAAAGGGCACACGACGAATCTTCTCATGGTAAGCCTGCATCTTGAGATAAATGCAATCGAAAAGTAAATACCAGTGGGGGAAGGACTTGGTGATTAATTTTCCAAGAGTTATTTACGCCGATGAGCAGGAGACTGTGAAGAAATTTCCATTTTCCTTTGGTATCGAAGGAGATTGCAGTTTACTGCTGCATCGTATACGTATACGCATCAGAATGCATGCACATATACATACATACATTCACAATCTTAAACACATTTTACTTTTAGTCAGAAAAACTGTTTCATGCATATATATATATATACATTCATAATATTAAACATATTTTATATATATATATATATATATATATATATATATATAGTCAGCTAACAATATACTGTTATATATATATATATATATATATATATATATATATATATATATATATATATATATATATATATATATATATATATATATATATATATATATATATATATATATATATATATATATATATATATATATATATATATATATATATATATATATATATATATATATATATATATATATATATATATATATATATATATATATATATATATATATATATATATATATATTTATTATTTAACTATGATTGTATATAAACGTAAGATTATATATACAATTGTAAATACATTATATGCAAACACACGCACACACACTACCAACAAAGAAAAACCGCACAAACAAGAAAGCCTAACGCAAGAGCACTATGACGAAGGAGGCTTTGCACTTCGCAGTATTAAGAAATCCAGACCTTCGTTACTGTGCCCAATGGAAGCGACCAGCATGTCATGAACTTTAATCCCCAGTCATTCATCCCATTTTAATTAAAACGATTTTGGGCTTCCGGGCATTCCGATAATCTATGGCGATCCCTGTGGCTTTCATTTGATCGCCATTATCATAAAGTTCATTGGTATAAAGTCGTTGCTCGGTAAGGTTAGTAAGTTCCCTTTACCAACGGTTGATATAAGCCAAAGAATGCACCTGGTGGAGAGATATGCAAGTACTACTAAGCAGGTCCAATTTGTACACAGGCAAATATATACACATGCAAACAGAGAGAAAGACACGCACACTTAGATAAAGCCAGACACTCACATGCACAGACACACACACACTCTCTCTCTCTCTCTCTCTCTCTCTCTCTCTCTCTCTCTATCTATCTATATATATATATATATATATATATATATATATATATATATATATATATATATATATATATATATATATATATATATATATTATTTTTGAGACAGTCAATACCTAACAGCAAATCCCGTTAAAAAAATCAAGATTTCGTTCACTTCTCAACACCAAACGCCCCAGAGAGAGAGAGAGAGAGAGAGAGAGAGAGAGAGAGAGAGTAACGACCAGAAGAATTTCCCATTCGTGCGGAATCACAAAACAAGGTGATTAATCGTCCTTCCCTTAATTGTAATTTTAAGCTGCTCTGGGCAAAAACCGCCTTATTTAATACTTCATCTGAAACCGGGAAGGGCCTGCGTATGCTCCCTGGCACGTGAAATCTATTTTCAGAAAATTATGCCTTGAATCTAGTTATGTAAGGCCTTCGTGT
The DNA here is from genome assembly GCF_040412425.1 of Macrobrachium rosenbergii. Lineage (NCBI taxonomy): Eukaryota > Metazoa > Arthropoda > Malacostraca > Decapoda > Palaemonidae > Macrobrachium > Macrobrachium rosenbergii. The sequence continues at coordinate 29,083,841 of NC_089770.1, read as the reverse complement.
ACATGAGGGTGTCTTAAATTTATATCTCTCTCGAATTTATATCTCCATGAGTTTGGGTTATACTATTTCCGCATTATGGGCTCCTCTAATTCTGAGCTTGATTTATGGTTGATGGGCTGCTGAAAATATAATGGAATTTTGTGAAAGCATTTTATTTTCCTGGGTTTGAAGGGCTTTTGAACTGTGGAAGATATATAAACGCCCGCACACACACATGCACGCACACACACATACTGTATATCTCTATAGATAGATAGATAGATTTACAGTAGATATATATTCTTACGCTTGAAGGTGCGGCTCTAGAAAACTTACCACAAGGATGTTGCTGATCTGACTGTATCACCTACAAGGATAAAATACGATAAGAAGGAACAAGGGCTTAAGGCCTTACTTTAGAGGGATTCTGGAGGGAAACTCTCAGAATAATTAAATTACATGTATTTACAATACAAAATCAGACAGGCCACTGGGGGTCCTGCAGCAGCACATAAAAGAATAATAGATGTTATCTGGGTGCCGGAGAAGAAACTTCAATGGCACTGTTCATAAGGTTGCAATTGGAAATTCGTCGGTGTAACCAACAAGCAGGCAGTAGTGGCAGAAGGGTCCACAGTGGCAAGCACTCCTTTCTGCAATAGAGAAAAGCATACGATCACTTGATAAATTAACAGTAATAGCGAGGTTAAGACGGCTAGTGCTAAGGTGACACAAATCCTCTTTTCATAAAACACTGCTGAATTAATTTGTGGCACGAGTTTAACATGACAGGGATGGTCTAGGTACGAGTTGCGCTTGGAAACGGAAACGGTTTGGAGAAGAAAATGCTAAGTGAGTGGACAACCTCAATTCCTTACTGTACATTAATTCTGAATGAGATGGCTTCTGTGATCATACCAATGGAAGGACGGGGAGGGTGGGAGGTTGGCACTGGGTTTAAGGTACTAGGACTGAGTCATTCAGCCACAGATGGATGTTGGCTCTTAAGGAGCAGGCAGTCAAAGATGTAATTTGTTTGGCAGTGTTCTGGTCTCTCTCTGTCCTGCAATGGGAAGCTATTTATCAACTCCTAGGATCACTGGCTTTAGAGCCTGGAAGGCATCCAGATGCATTCTGGGTACATCCAACTTTCATCTTTTGGGTGAATGCTGGGTTGTTGTTGCGTCGAATGCTGGTCAGTTAATCTGTGCTTCAAGTCATACAGGAGGTGCAGACATCTTAATCAGTGCCTCAGGTCAACAGGTGACCAGGCATCTTCTCCGAATTCTGGTCAGTACCTGGAATAAGAGGTTTATCGCAGTTACAAAGGTCAAGAGAGGATTAGAAGCAACAAGGGACAAAAAGAATGAGACCAAAGGGGCAATTTTCTACGACCGACCATCAGCGTGTTGCCACAAGCAAACTCAATTAACAGAAGGTTATTAAGTTTGTTTATTATGAAATTTTACTTTATTTTTGAAAGGCGGGTTGCTTTGGGAGTGTTAACTCTCTTAGCAGCTCCCCCAAAAAGTAGACATTGCACACCCTTAATTGGGTGGGAATGTCTACAGGCAAGGCAAATTGACTTCTAAGGATTACTTCTCCTCTGCTAGCCCTTGGTTACTTTGATGAATTTAAAATTAGGATATCTGCATTTTGGATAAATGCAAATTTTATCACATTGGTGGCTATAGTTTTGTTAGCGCAGAATCAGTCTGCTGCTGGGAGTACTTTACATTAGTAATTTAGGGTTAAAATGAAGCAACACTTGCAATAAATCGCAACAAAAATTTATCACATGAACTTTATAATTTGTCATAATTTAATATTATAGGTGTAAGATAATTTCATAGAATTATTACTAGAATTAGGACCTATTAGTTAATCCTGCACTTAAATATAAGATTTTCTTGGTTATATAAATTCATGCAGTTTATTGCGTTGATGAGGTGATGTAAAGGTAGTACTCATGGTCTTGGGATAGGTGATGCCACGGTACTTAGGTATGGCGGTGGCACTGTGCCAGGTGTGGTACTAGTGTCGCAAGGGCGTAGTGGCTCTGTTAAAGACAGTTTAAATTTGTCTGCAAGTAATTACAAAAAAGGAAAAGTCCAAGACTCGAAGTTCCAGAAGGTCTGGCAATAGGCCCTCTGCATCGGTCGGAGTGTGATGTTTAGTAGAAGAGTTAGGCAAGGTAAACAGCTAGTTGTTAGTAAGCTTAAGATTAAATTGCAAATGATTAAATTTACAAGAGAAAAGTAAGTTACACATTGCCAGAGTGAGAGTAAGGGAGTAACATAGCATACTAGTTAGGTTGGGTACCAAGATACTCAATTAAAGTGGTAGTTCTTGTAGGCTAACTGGTCGTTTTATGCTGCTTACCTTTCTTCTTCAAATTTCTCTTAGGTTGATGGTTTGATGTTGTAGGAGGAGTCGATGGGACCGAGTCCGGGGAAGGCACTGGAGTGCCACCTACTCTGGCTGCTGCAAAAACCAGAGCAAGGGTGGTGCCAACAATTTCTACCACTTGCCGTCACAGTTCTGTGATTTCCGCAGCCAGCTGAGATCCTAGAGAATTGTCCACAATATTTTTATCTTCTGAGGACTGGGACAGAGAGGAAGAAGTAGTTTTGGGGTGTGAGAGGTTTGCAGGTTGCAATGACCAACTCAGGCATGGGTTCTCTCTCTCTTACCGACACTGGTAGCTGGGCCAAGGTGGGAGAAGAGAGGTGATCCGGAATGGGATTTCCTGAAGGGAGATCTATGGCACACTGGCACTGGCACTAAGGCAGGACCAGGTACCGGAGTTAAATTTAGAAATGGTTCAAGATTCGAGACAGATGGAGCCTGGTACTGCTCAGGTGGCACTGGCAGTGGTTCTGAGGCAGGTCTGTGAGGACTTTTAGTGCCTGATAGAGACTGTGAGGGGTTAGGAACCCTGGGTCGTCTTGAGTTAGGTGGGGACAGAGAGTCACATCCCAGGAGGAGGTCATAGCCTCCAGGAAGGTAAATTGCTACTCTAAGAGTGCAGATCTTGGTTCTGTGGGGCCAGGTGACCCTCAACCGAACTGTTTGGAGTATCAAATTTACAAGACTGATATTCTCAATGGTGACGAGTTTGTTTGTCAATTTTAGCCCCATAGGGGACCTTGTCTTCCCATATCAGGGAGATTTGCGAACCAGTATCTTCAAATGCCTTGCTCTGGCATGCTGGGTAGCTACCTCGAGGAGGCGCCACAAACATAGGACCCTCGGCTGGAGGGCCTAAGGATGGATGATTCGTAATTGCCAGGGCAATGGTGGGTGTAGCTGCTTTACTAGGGCAATCCTTCCAGAGGATGGAGTGCCCATGGACCTTGCAGGCAATGCAACAGATTTTGCTGAAATCCTTTCTAGGAGCTGGGAAAGATTTATGATGTTGCTTGGATAGATCAGAGTGAGGCGTTGCAGTGGCTCCCCTTTTAGATTTGCACTGGGATTCCAAGTGCCCTTTCTTTGCAATAAATGCATACAAGAGGTGTAGAAGAGGTCCCATTCTTTGGTTGGGCTGGCATTGTGCTGTGACTATGAGTTATCCTTCAATTCTAGGATCCAGGTGCTGGGTGTGGGTTTTATACACAAGAGTGATGGTTGTGGTTTTGGTACTCCCGGTGTGGATGGGCCGTGGAAACAAGATGCAAGCTGGGCTATGAGTGCAAAATTTGTGAGCACTCAAATTTGCAGTGAAACCACTGGGCCAGTGATGCAATATGTAACACTGGTGAGTTGCACGCAAGGTGCGTATTCGTAATAACATGGCCCAAGTAAAAATGAGGCAGACTTGGAGCTGCACTCAAAAGTGCAGTGAGATCACGGATGAAGTTAGGCAGAATATGCAAAACTTTTGTGGTAAGCAATAGGTTACATACACACGACAATCGATTGTTTGCCGAGTGCAGAAGCGAGGTTCCAGTGAGCGGTTTTTTGTTTCGAAAAACAGTTGGTTTGTTGCTTATACTTGGACGAAACCAGCTGAAGTGCAAACTTTCTTAGGATTTGTTCAAGAGAACTGTTCCAAAGAACGGTAATTTGTTTGTTGAACAATGGATAACATGCACCTGACACCAGCTGATAGTGCAGAGGTTTCTCCAAGTAGTAGTATATACCTTAGTTTAAGAGACCACTGAGCTGATTAACAGCTGGGCTTGTTCCGATTAGAATTTTACGGGCTAAGAACCAATTTGTTACCTAGCAACGGGACCTACAGCTTATTGTGAATCCGAACCAATACAGAAATGAATTTCACCCAGAAATAAATTCCCAATTCTTCATTGGCCGAAAGTCGGAGAGTCGAACTCGAGAGAGTGCTAGCCGAGTACGATATCGACATATAAATGAAGTTAAAGTTATATGGTTCTGAAGAACATAAAATAAGACACTGTGAAAATGGTACACTGGTGGGGTGGTGGGTGCGTGAATTCAATGACTGAATTTTTCGGCACTTAGGAGTGCGGACTCTTTCTGGAGAATCGAGTGTAAAGATTAGGTAATGATGGGAGCTCTCGGTACCTACTTATGTTCGAGTAGCTCGGTCGTGTATGGTAACACAGAAGTAATGGGTTTGTTTCTCTTTTTTTCACAAAGCATGGTAAAATATGACAGGGTTTGTTTCCCGCTAAGCGGGTTTTCTGATGGCGACCCGTTTTCTTGGCCGCTCCTAGGATAACGGGTCATGCAGGATCAGCCATACCCAATCATTTGAACTGTTTTATGTAAATATTTACCTGTTACCAACTTGTACGTTATATGTTTCTTATGCTCAGGTATAAGAATGTATTCAGCTTCATTATTGTCTGTTTTTGTAACTCAGTGTGTATTTGTTCATTGTATTTATTGTCAAATGTTATTGACCTCAGATCACCTTGGCTCTCATTGTACTCCTCAGCGTGACGTCAGTCCACCGCTATATAAACAGCCTGTGTCCTCAATAAATCAGCAGTAACTTTATCCTGCTCGTTTCTTTCGCTCCTCTTAAAGGGTAACCCTCGATGGGTTTGTGTAAATGACAGACACGTAGAACGAACGTTCAGAGCATGGGAGGCTCACGCAAAGTAATTGAGTTTTGTTGCGCTAAGCAAGTATGAAGAGATAGCTTGGATGTATTCACAATGGTTACGTGTACAAATGGTTATGCTTATTTCACAGCAAATGATAAATGTGTTAAATATGTCGAGAGCGTTTCTTACAGTAATCATGAAAGGTACGTTGACCATAGAAATGAACTATGTGAATGATTGTTCGTTACGTAACGTTGACCTGACGAAAACTAGAGTTCCTTAGTGATAAGTATAACAAGCGACTGTAATAGTGGGTGAACGATTTTATTTTACAAGATCATGGGGTAATAATTTAAAATCATTCAGACATGTGCTATATAACAACGCTTTGAAATAACAGAAGTCAATTTTGACAATTTTGAAAAGTTCTTTGTCGCTCAGCTGATGATTCAACCCAAAATAGCAGTCAGCTGATTTGAGCATGAGAGCAAACACACACTTGCATACTCTCGCACACTCACTTAAGAAGACTGAAGGAAACATGACTCTAACTACACGTAATGACTCCCAACGTATGCAAAAGTGCGTTGAAATCATAAATGCAAATACTCAAATGAATGGACAACGAATTTTGGGACAAAACGAGTGTACATGAAATGACGAATTAGTTACTGAGTGTGTGAGAAAGTTTAACAAGACAGTAGTGCTGGTCCTACCATGTACTTGAATGGGGTTACCAGTTACTGTGTTCCTAGCAAATGGACTGCAAATCGTCCAAGACACATGCATGAGAAATAATCGCAATTTTTCTTCATTTTAATACTTCTAATACTTCACTTCCTGGTTAAGTCCTAACAAATTAAGACATGCAAATTGCTAACATGCATTTAGCAGCAAATTCTTGAGTTTCGAGTGGCAACGCTCTCTCTTCCTGTGAGGAAATGATACTCTCGGTATGCATGCAACGTTGACGTTAAGATTTAAAGAAATTCCAGTCACAAATTATGATTACAGTAATATTAAATACTTACGCTGTGTAACCTCTGCCCGACTGGGTATGCGCAGGTTAGGTATTTTATGCAAAAAGGGTTCGTTTTTGTCTTGCAAATTCAGCTAGCAATTGCTGGTTGTTGAAATGTTACACAAGCAAGATGCAAGATGCAAGCACTTGCTGGCCATGGTCGCCAAATCTTACGCTTGAACGTACGGCTCTAGTAAACATACCACAAGAATGTTGCTGATCTGACTGTATCACCTACAAGGGTAAAATACGATGAGATGGAACAAGGGTTTAAGGCCTTACTTTAGAGGAATTCTGGAGAGAAACTCAGAACTAAATTACATGTATTTACAGTTCAAAATCAGAAGACAAGGAGGGATAAGGCAAGCCACTGGGGGTCCTGCAGCAGCACATAAACGAATAATAGATGTTATCTGGGTGCCAGGAATTAAACTTCAAAGCACTGTTCATAAGGTTGTAACTGGAAATTCGTCGGTGTAACCAACAACCACACAATCATGGCAGAAGGGTCCACAGCAGCAAGCACTCCTTTCTGCAATAGAGAAACGCATACAATCACCTGATAAATTAACGGCAATAGCGAAAATAAGAGGCTATTGCTGAGGGCGACAGAAATCCTCTTTTCATAAAACACTACTGAATAAGCTTGTGGCACGAGTTTGACATGACAGGTCAGGTCTAGGTATGAGTTGCACTTGGAAACGGAAACGTTTAGGAGAAGAAAAGGCTAAGTGACTGGACAACCTCAGTTCCTTATTGTACCTTAATTCTGAAGAGATGGCTCCTGTATTCATACTAATGGAAAGAAGAGAGGGGGGCGGGGAGTTTTGGCGCTGGGTTTAAGATACTGGGACTGAGTTATTCAGCCACAGATGGATGTTGGCTCTGAAGGAGCGGGAGGTCAAAGATGTAACTTCCTTGGCGGTACGTCAGCTAGTAGATAACAAAATAAAAAAGGAAGGAAAAGACAGGGCGAGATGATAGTCAAGAGTAAGCAACCAAATAACGAGAGACAAAAGAGAGACAGAGAAGAAAGAAATATACACTAGTCTTCGGCAGTATTTTCCTTGTATCTTTTCTCTTGTTTTTCCCTGACGTCAAGGGCCAAACTGCATCAAGGCCTTCCTGTTTTTTTTTTTTTTTTTTGAGGGGGGGAGGAAGCAATACAACGCCAGGACTTATTTTTGTGAAGCAATATCACATCGGATTCTGTTTTGTTTTCCGGCGAGGCAAAAACACGACTGAAACTACTATTTCCTGTGAAAAACAATAAAATAAAAGTTCTATTTTATTTTTTCCTTTTATTTAGAAGGAATAATGACAATTTAGATCTTTGATTTTTAGGAGTTGTAAATAAGAAGCTTTATTTGTGGGGAAGTAATTATACCATACGAGAAATTAATACTTCACAAATAAACATCTATAAAGAGGGATAAAATTCATCATAAAAACCTTACCATAAAAGGGATAAAATTCATCATAAAAACCTTATCACTGAAAAAAAAAAAGATAAACGCTTATTTATGATATTTTTGAAAGACAGAATAACTGAGTTTTACATTATTCTGGGTGTATTAACACCACAAAATAATGATTTATGTATGGAAAGGCAGAGCCAAATAAAAACATACGATAAAGAAATCCTTTTGTGACACTTCCACAGAAACCTCACTGAATTTTACAACGACGTTCCAAAACCTTTGGATCACCAGATGGTACAAACGAAAAAAAGAGATGCAGAGAGAACCTTTTGGCTCCAACAGAGAGAGAGAGAAACTGGATAATTTTACTTAAGAGTGAAAGACAGACAGAGAATTTGATACATCTATAAATGCATCTGTTTCAAAATACATATAAATATGTGTATATACAGTATATATATAAATATGTGTATATGTATATGTATATATATATATATATATATATATATATATATATATATATATATATATATATATATATATATATATATATATATATATATATATATATGTACACGATGTAGTGATAGCTAAGAATTCTGAACATTCTAAGTGTTAATCAAAATAACGAGAGAGAGAGAGAGAGAGAGAGAGAGAGAGAGAGAGAGAGAGAGAGAGAGAGAGAGAGAGAGAGAGAGATACGGGGAGCGGGAGAGAGAAAAGCAAAACAGGGCGAGTATAATCGTTGAAATCATTCAAGGAATGACGATCGAAGCAAAGGTGTCCTGAATACGTAGCCAAACATTGGCGCAGCACTGGCAAAAGTTAATCACATCGAAATCATTAAACAACCTCACCTGCGAAGCTTAGATTTCCGGTGACATACTTAGTTCCACCTACTAAGGAGGAGTTAATTGTTCTGATATTACACCCAGAGGAAGTCTTTAGATAACTCCAACCAATTAGGCGTCGAGAAAAGTGGGGGCAGAAACAAGATCCCCTACTACTGGGCAAAGGCGTCGTGGGGGGGGGGGGGTGCGGGCTGGGGCGGACATATGTCCCCGGGCGCAGCATTGTGGGGGCGCCAAACTGGGGGAAATGGGGTGATGAAACCAGTAACTTAGAATCTTTAAGTTTTTATGAGTTTTCAGTGAATATTTTATATTTAACGAAGACTGGCTTCCTTTAATGTTCATTATATATAAATGTAATCGTTATGTGTTAATTACTATACTATCAAATTTTATTACGTACTTATCAAATAAGTGGTTCAGTGACTGTAAGTCAGTGCAAAGATATTGGATAGTTACCCCCATCAATCTAGTATTTCGTTTTCTTTCGTGAGCATTTTTTGTGCATAACAAACTGTAGACAACAATTATTTCTGCAATTTCATAAAGCTAAGGCTGATGTTATTATTAATACATAAAGTATTTTATTTATTTATCTTTTGCAACGAAAAATAGAGTAAGAAATTTTAATTTATGCAACCTTTTTTTATTCTCGAATGAGAAAGACGCCAGTCACAACAACACTGTCAAGCTGTCAACACAATTTCACAATTTTATACACGCCGTGAGAACCAAGGTATGAAAAATTTAGCACAGACGGTAGCCACAGAGCCCAGGCCCCAGAGGTAGACTAAATCAATTTTACTAATACTAGACTAGGAAGCGATTGCGGGTTTGTCTTAAGCGGCTAAACCAGGTTAAAAGGGTAGTTTTTGCTCATGAGGACAGCACCTGGTATTCCATCAACCATCCTCTCAGCATGCTCAGGCTAGCATAATCACGATATACTGCTTAAACAAAGTATCCAATCCAAAGTCCCCTTCATATTTGTCTGCTGAAGTTCAGAATGAATTCATCCAGGTTATTGTATCTACTGTTAGAAGCACTTTACTGAATGACATCCGAAGAGCTAAGTGTTACGGTATAATGGTTGATTCCACTCCAGATGCTGCACACAGGGAACAAATGTCAGAGATAATAAGATATGTAGAGATAAACTATAAAGAAAAACAATTTTAACGTGAAAGAGAGTTTCCTTGGATTTATTCAAGTACACCAAAAGGATGCAGCAAGTACGGTAAATGTAGTAATGCAGCGGCTGGAGAAAGATCATTTTGCCTTTTTCTTAAGACTGTCGTTCTCAGTGTTATGATAATGCTGCTGTCATGTCTGGACACAAATCAGGAGTACAGCAAAGACTTGCTACAGTGAACCCTAAAACAATATATGTGAATTGTAACAACCACTCACTAAATTTGGCTGGGGTTCATTCCGCTAGTCATGAGGTGGTGATGGTCACATTTTTTGGAACTGTGCAGGCAGTGTATGGGAGAGATTAAAGAAGAATTTGCCTATATCTGCGAAAGCTGAATCTGAAAGACGCTGGAGTGCTAGAGCTGATGCAATTCGACCCATACATGAAAATGTGGGGGATTTGGTCCAACTTTTAAAGACCATCGGAAGTCATTTGAATGAAGCAGATACCAGAAGTGAGGCAACACACCTATTGAGCAGAATTTTGACATTTGAATTCTTTGCTGCACTAAGAAGTTTTTGGAACATTTTACTTACCAAGATTGACAGAGTCCAGGCTGCAGGATCCAAAATTGAATTTCCACGAGGCAGCACAAGATATCCGTGCCTTGCAAGTTTATTTCCTTGCCAATCGGGAGGATATCTGCCAGACATCTATCAAAAAAGCAAAGGAGCTCTGTCATGCTTGGGATGTGAGAATTGCCAGACGATGTAGAGTGAGGAAAAAAATTTCCTGGTGAAACTGGAGATGATGCTGCTGCAGGCCTCTCAGCAGAAAATGAGATGCAACGTCTGTTAAAAGGTACTATTGACAGAATGCATAATGAAATGGGCGAACGGTTCATCAGACTGCATAACTTGATTCAAAGTTTGGCTTTCTTTTGATATTAAGGAGTTGCTATCTACAACCAATGAAGCATACATCAAAGAAAGGTGCATTAATGTGGCAAGTTTCTATGACACTGACTTAGATGGCTTGTAACTGTTCAGCGAAATTGTAGGTTGCAGAATGCTGCTTAAAACACGAGATGATGTTCTGGTCACCAACCCACAGGAATTACTTCGTTTCATTGTACACTATGGGGATGAAAGTGTTTTCCCAAACCTTCGAGTTGCCCTTCAGATACTTCTGACCATTGCAGCATCAATTGCTAGTTGTGAGCGATCATTTAGTAAGTTGAAACTTATCTTGTCGCATCTGCGAACATCTATGGAGCAAGAGAGATTGTCAGCTTTAACTCTACGAAGTGTAGAGCAAGAGATCGCAAACAAAATAAACTTTGATGGCGTGAGAGACAGATCTGCGGCTGTAAAGGCTAGAAAGATAAAACTGTAAACACTTTGTAACGTGCATCAATACTTAATGTCCTACAATTCATTGTCAATCCTTTTCTTTGTTTAGGTTTTCTGTTATCAATATCTGTCTAATTATCTTTACATTCTAATACCTTTATACCGTCTTATTTCCTTGCATATGGTTGATCCTAAGTATCCATCACTTCAATCTTTTTGTTTTCATTATTTTGACGCACGTTAAACATTCTTTAAAGAAACGTGAGGTTTATAGTTAGTTCTTATCAGTTTTCTTTTCAGGCATTATAATTATTCAGTCTTTTACCACAAATTCTATTTTTTTTTTCTAGTATTAACTTCTATGCTGACAACAAATTGTAGATTTTCATGATTTTCTTAGCCCCCTGTATTCCCTAATGTTTAACTTCTTTTTTACTCAAATTTATTTAATTTGCCATTTGTCTTTGGTTATTAAGAGTTACTGGTTACTGTAATGCTTTACTATAAACTACATTTTAGCTATTTTATCAACATTTTGAGATTTATTTATGAGGGCTAATGATTAATTAATTGTAGTAAAATAAACTATTTCAGTTTGCAAATTCGGTTTGTGTTCTATCGTCCCAGAATATTATTATGCAAATTAGAATGTTTTGTTTTCAACACAATATATCTAAAATAATGAAGGCAAACATTTCCTGCCAAGATTAGCACACTAAAATGAAAATAGTTCTCCCCGGACGGCTCCCCTTTTAATATTTATAAAAGACTTTCCCCTAGCAACCCTCACGATGCCACTGCTATATTGGACAATCGACTTCCAAAAATCCTTAAGAAGTCCAACTCTGAGGGGAAGCAGCAGATTAGAAAAGAGAAATAAAGACAGCAGAGAAGAGACAAGGAGCAGCTAAGGCACAAAGAAGAAGGTGCGAGGTTGCAAGCCTCACCACTTGTGGGTTGATATAAGAAGACAGGCTCACATTGACTTACCCTATATTTTGTTCTGCATATCACCTTGTGCTTCTACTGCAAAGCTATTTCCTTGGTGCAAATGTGCAAATGATGAAAAAATCAATTGTGAATTCTTAAAGCTTCCTGGGGAAAATTATGCTACTACATAACAAAGTTAGAAAGATCAACATCTATAAAGAAGTCATCTTCTTAAACGAATAGCAGATATAAACAGAAGAATAATCAAAATAAAGGAACATTACAATATATATATATATATATATATATATATATATATATATATATTATATATATATATATATATTAAATATTACAACATCTTCCCAAGCATCCAAGCTACCAAAATATATGCTTAATTTAAAACTCAGAAGTAAGGATAATAAAAATAAAGGAACATTACATAAATGGTGGCAGTGGTGGGATCCAAATAGAAGACAAATAGTGCAGTGTAAGGCATATGAAGGACACATAAGAGAATTTCATAACAAGCATCTCTCTGCAAACGTCAACAGCCGAAACTGAATAACGAAGCATAACAAATGACGAAGTGAATCATAACATCGGCGAAAACATTCCCGATGCAAACACAACGACTGAAACATTCGAAGTGAAATATTATTTATAGAAAACCCACAACTTGGAAAATAACGAGTGAACAACGCAAGCATCCAGAAAAGCAACAACAGTCTGTGTTTGAACGACTGAACATTTAAAACAAGTGAACTTCTGAATGTCTACAATGAATGCATCCTGAACGTAAACTGAAGGCAGTGGCAGACCGTATCCTGAACGTATCCTGAGGGCAGCATCTACAAAAGAACAGCAGGGTCCACAACGTATCCTGAAAGTTTACAGAGAACGACGTCTGGGTGTTGATAACGATTGATACACAACTTTTCTAAAAGGCAGCGAACGAAGTGTTCCCTCAGAGAGCAACGAATACTATGCGGTCGCAGAAGTGAAAAACAGTTGACGAAACCACAACATTTTACTATTGGAAGACAGCAACAGAAAATATGTAAGTTGAAAAATTGATTCTCTCAAAAGTTCTCTCTCTCAGTGAGTGTATTTTTTTTATAATCTCTCAAAAGGTATAAGACTTTTATGATTATCTCTCTCTAAAGGTGTATCATATATAATTCTCTCTCAACAATACTTTTTTATCTTGTTGATTTTTTTTGAGGTTTGGTAGATAGGAATTCAAAAAAATACATCCATGATTTTTATGATGTATTTTTGAATACTGTTGCGTGTTTAGGTACAGATTTTCATATGATTTTAGAATACCAGTGTAATGCAGAGTCCGTTTGATGCATTGAGGAATGCAATTAGAAATAGCCCTTATCATTTACGACAAACAGCAGATAGACAAAGTCGAATTCCAGCACCAAGTTCACAAATATCATTTACTCAAGGAAGTACTACCACAAGTAGCAATAACAATAACACTAATCCTATGAACACAATTCAATTTAGAACAATGGCACAAGCAGCAATCATTATGCAAGCCACACAATTCTGTGGACGAGTGGAAAGCTCAAATCCTGACAAAATTAGATTAGAATCATATTCAGTGAACCAGTGGTTAGCGGACGCCGACAGTCGTATCTCCACAAATAGTATAACAGATGAAAGAACAAAGATAAACGAAGCCTTGCTTCTGGTTAGTTCAGAAAATGGTGATGCACACAGAACATTGAATTCAGTTAGATTCAACAACATAACCACATACGCTGAGTTTAAAATAATCTGCTTATCAATATGGGAACCAGTGAGTCAAAGTGATGCCTTATATAATGTTAATAGATTCATCAACCAGCATTACGACGGGGAATCAATGGCAAACCTTCACACTGATATCGAAGAAGCAACGCACAAAGTGATAAAAGACTTAAGAAAAGCAAACATTACCATAGGAGGTAAGGATGATTCTGGTGATACAGAAACTGATTTAGTCAGTTTAAGATATGTGTTAAATTACTTATCATTTGGCACAATGTATAATGCACTTGGATAAAAGGAAAAGAAGGCTTTCAAGAAAGTCAAATTGATCCTAAAAGTGATAGCCTTACCGCTTTAATAGCAATGAGAAAAGAAATTCAGAGGAAAGAGATAGATTTTTCTAAGGAATTGGTAGGGGTAACAGAAACACAAAATGAAGGAAAGGCAGAAATACCAATGAGTCATATAAAAGAAATGGTGTGTACAATGATAATTCCAGACAAGTAATTGTAGTGAAGATGCCAAAAACTTTGTACAAAACTGTATAGTTTGTAATCAACATAAATTTAACGTAAATCTTAAAGCTCCACTTGAAAAATATCCATCAGAATTAAAACCATTTCAAGTAGTCACTATGGACATTTTAGGACCATTTCCATCCACTATCAGAGGAAATAAACAAATATTAGTCTTCTTAGACTATTTAACTAGATATGTAGAAATAGTACCAGTAAGAAATAGGGATGCAGCTACAGTTGCAGAAGCTCTTAAACTAGAATTATCACAAGACATTCATGTCCACAAGTTCTTCTTTCGGACAATGCTATTGAGTTTACTAGTAATCTTTTAAAGAAAATATGTGAATTTTATGAAGTAAATAAGTGTCAAATAACAGCTTATAAACCAAGTTCTAATGGAGCAGTAGAACGAGCTAATCGTAAAATAAAGGATATCCTGAAAACTTTCGTGAGCCCATGGACAGAAGATTGGGACTTAGCACTAAAAGATGTACAATTCACATTGAATAATACTGTAAATGAGACAATAAGAGAATCACCACACTTTTTGCTATATGGTTATCAGAAAAGAATGCTTATAACTACTTATAACTTATAACTTATAACTTATACTTATAACTATGATGACTATGTTGCATGGAAGACCAGACGTACTTACGAGACAATCATGAAAACAAGGGCAAAATTAAAAGAGGGTCATAATACTCATTGTCAAACATTATAATAAAGGTACCATTAAACCAAGTATTGAAGTAGGTACTCAAATTTATGTACAAAAAAACGTTCTAGATGGACCAAATGTAAAGGTCTCTCCCAAATTCACTGGACTACAATGGACGCATTTTAACCTCACTTGAAAAGGCCGAGTGGGTTAAAATAAAGTCCACTGTAAATCCTGAAATGGGTCCTTGGCTGACATTCTTGAGCATTTACAAGAGAAAGGAAGATTATTATCAATTAAAAAAATTCCCCCTTCGATAACATATATGAAAATATCAATTTCGAGGTAGAAGAAGAGATATTAAAGGACGTTTGTTCCTTTCTGACTGTATATGAATCACGGTAATGTGATAAAATCATCAAGGTGCGTGGACAAACGCACTACACGGTTAGCATGGCAGAAGGTAGGTGGATATCGTCTCTAAATACAAACACCTGAGTTAATGACGGGGATTTGTATATGAGGACGATATCCACTTATACCTCACTTGCTGGCTGTGTGGGTTAAAATGCGTCCACTGTAGTCCTGAGTTCTTGTCCTTAGCTACCTGAGCCCACGAGACAACGAACTTATTATCAACTAAAAAAATCCCCTTTGGGAACATATATATGAAAATATATTATTTCAAGGTAGAGCGAATGGATAATTAAAGGACGTTTGTACAACAACTGATTGTATATCAAATCAGGTGAGGTGATAAAAAGTCATAATTGGCTAGGTGCTACAAAAACAACCATTAGCATGGCAGAGGTGGGTGGAACACTCCTAAAAGTCAAACACCTGAGTTCGAGGGGGTTTATATGGGAGCGTGATCCACTTATACCTCAAGAAGGGATACCTCACTTGCTGGCGCATGGGTTAAAATGCGTCCAAACAACATCCTGAGTTCTTGTCATTATAATCAGACGGACGACGAACTTATTACAACTAAAAAATTCCCAGAATAACTGGGAAAAATATTATTTTCGAGTACAGGAACATAACAAACGTTTGTAGACTGATTGTATAGAATCACGGTGATAACTGATAAAAGTCATAACGATGGCTGGAACAAACGCAACACGGCTTAGCAAGCAGAGGTGGGTGGATATCGTCTAAATACAAACACCTGAGTTCGACCAGAAACGAAGAAAATGGGAGACGATATCCACTTATACCTCACTTGCTGGCCGCGTGGGTTAAAATGTATCCACTGTAGTCCTGAGTTCTTGTCCTTCGCTGGTTCGAGCCCACGAGAAGAGCTAGAACTTATTATCAACTAAAAAAATTCCCGGTAACTTATATATGAAAATATATTATTTCCGAGGTAGAGCGTTTTGATATTAAAGGACGTTTGTAGCTAACTGATTGTATATGAATCACGGCTGATGTGATAAAAAGTCACAGATATATATATGTATATATATAAATATATATATTTATATATATATATATATATATATATATATATATATATATATATATATATATATATATATATATATATATATATATATATATATATATATATATATATATATATATATATATATATATATATATATATATATATATATATATATATATATATATATATATATATATATTTATATATATATATATATATATATATATATATATATATATATATATATATAATATATATATATATATATATATATATATATATATATATATATATATATATTTATATATATATATATATATATATATATATATATATATATATATATATATTATATTGTATGCCTCTGGGTCTCTTCCTTGGCATTAGTAGCTTTTGAGTAGATTGATGTGACATACTACATTGGCCAACTGTCGAATAATTTCCAAAGTATAGTTAGTTGACACTTCTGGGCAATTTGGAGAGAAGACAGACTCAGGGAACGAAATATTATAATGAAAGGCAGGCAGACAGACATAAATTTGGTGAAATGGTAAATTTTCTTCTCTAATATTTTATTTATTTATTTTTTTTGTATTAATCCATTTTATTTGTAAAAAAATATATAAGTAAATAGATGATGACTGCTTTTAAATAAAAGAAAAATGTTGCTTATACCAAAGAAAGAACAAAGACAACCACCTAACTTAGCTTCGGGACTGAAATGAAACCGAACCCAGGGAAATTCAGGAATTCGAAAGTTATCGGACGCTGGTAGAGGCCTCCAGGAAGGAAATCCTGTTATAAAGTTTTCCCTCTCGTCCCTACTGAAAAGGAAAGGCGAAAATACTCTTCTTGAAAGGTGTCTTTCAACCCTTAATTGAATGATGGTCTCATAGAAGGTCTAGATTTAATATAAGAGAAAACAAAGAAATAAGATAAAAATCAAAGTTATTTCTGGGAAAGATTTAGGGAGGTGCTTAGTTTCGTTTTGTCTTTGGTAACAAACGAAAATTTATTCCCATCCATAGAAAGAAATATTGAGGAAGATTTTATCCGGGTTCTTTTCTGTCTTCAGCAGTGTCTCGGATTTCTTTCTTATTTGTTCTTCCTGACACAAATCCAGATATACGAAATTATGTGTTGGCATAAGGCCAGTTTAAGCTAACACGTAGAACATAAGTGTAAGATCAAGTTAGCCTTTCACCCCTCCCCCTCTCCCTTTCCGCCACACCTTCCCTCCCCCTCCCCCCACCCACCCTACCTAGGTCACGAATAAAAACAGTTTGGAAAATATTTTATTTTCTTCAAGGAAAGTAATGTGGAATTATTAATAAGTTCTTCGCAGTACCTCTAACTTCGTGAAGTTGCATAAAAGAAGTCTGAAAAGTATATTGAAATGAAATTGATAGGTTTTCCTATGCCATTTTTTGGCTATTTTTTTTTTCATTTTATGTAGAGACTTTACATCTTATATTACGCAAAAAAACAACTTTATCTACAAAGAAATATTTTATGGTGATACTCAGAATTGCTTAATTGCGGCCAGATGCTACGGGAATTTTTAGTCTCTCGGACATATTAGGCAGAAAAAAATCTGTGAAAGCCTTTGATTTTTTTTTTTTTTTTTTTTTTTTTGAAAGAAGAAGACTTGGTCTAATTTAGGCAGAAAAAGAAAGGTTGAACAACATTTAAATCTCAAGATAACAGCTGACGATTTATTTTATTTGTAATATCCGGTGATATTTTTTTCTTATAGAGAAGACACGGAATACTTCCTATGTTTACTTGTTTCGAAATTTTCATTTGAAATAATATTCACTCTTCTATAATCTACCACGTTTCCTCCTTTTTTCTTTTGAGTCTTCTTTATATTTTTGTCATACAAGTCTAGGTTTCATTTTCTAGTTCATACCAGCAGACTTAAAAATTCATGTTTTTTTTTTTTTAGTTATGTAAATCAAATCATGAGCTTTTTCATGTTTTTTTATTGTAAAAGAAAACCATTGTGCCGTGTTTGTATGTCCGTCCGCACTTTATTCTGTCTCCACTTTTTTCTGTCCTCACTTTTTCTGTCCGCCCTCAGGTCTTACAAACTACTGAGGCTAGAGGGTTGCAAATTGGTGTGATGATCATCCACCTTCCAATCATCAAACATACCAAATTGCAGCCCTCTAGCCTCAGTAATTTTTATTTTATTTAAGGTTAAAGTTAGTCATAATCGTGCGTCTGGCAACGATATAGGACAGGCCACCATCGGGCCGTGGTTAAAGTTTCACGGACCGCGGCTCATACACCATTATACCGAGACCACCGAAAGATAGATGTTTTCGGTGACCTTGATTACACGCTGTACAGAAAACTCGATTGCGCCGAAGGAACCCCGCCGCATTTTTTACTTGTTTAGAGATGTTTCAGGTAACAATATTGCCAAAGTTAATTTATCAGCAAAAATACTTCTACAGTAAATAACAGGAAATTCAGTTGAAGGGTGTATCATCCACACCAGTGCACAAACGGTTCATGTTTTGAAAACAGTATGTTTTTGCTGACCTTTGGCTGGCTGCTGTTTTTGTCAGGCTGCGTGTCACCTAGCGTTTTCGATTAGGACTGGTCAGGTTACACAAAATAATATGGACGTGTACCGTACTTTATAGGTAGGAACATTCATTCAAGCTTGTAAAAGGTTTGGTACGTAATTTGGTGTTTTACACAAGGTTGTAAATATTGAATAAAGCTTTGGCGTTTTAAAGTAAGCGAACAATTCATAAAGAAGAAGAAGAAGAAGAAGAAGAAGAAGAAGAAGAAGAAGAAGAAGAAGAAGAAGAAGAAGAAGAAGAAGAAGAAGAAGAAGGACTTTAAACAAAAACCACATTCATTCACAGTTAAGGAGGCGTTTTTTAAACAAAGAGGAAATACTATTTCCGTCGATGCTAAAATAACAGTTGCGAAAAAAACGACTTTATTAAACTGTATAAAACCAAGTTTAAGTAAATGAATATAAAACCGGAACTTTCGATCTGCGCTAAGGTCTCTCTTCAGCTGTCCTGAAGAGTACATCAGTGAGGGTCGAGAGCTCCAGTTTTTTTGTTTTTTTGTTATTTATTTATTCGCTTAAACTTGGTTTTATACAGTGGCTATTCTTCTTAACCACTGAAAACAAACACCAAGAATGTGTTTTTATTATTGCACTAAAAGTAACAATCTTATTATGCCCAGATCAAGAGCCCTATTACAAAATCCATCTAGTACCATCAGTTCAAAGTCAAATCATACAAAATGAAAATAAAATTCGGCTGAATCTTATACAAAAATTCGTTCATTTGCACTAATGAAAGTGGTTGATGTATATTTAAGAGCTGCATGAAATTTTCAATATGACTTTCCTGACACAAGATGGGTTGGAGGACACTTTGAAGAAATATGTTCAGTTTCAAAATTTCATATTCATGCAAACATAAAAATGCTTTCGGTGCCTTGTTTGCTATAGTGAAAATATCCGCAAAGCAATATCCGGTAAAAGATAATAATAATAATAATAATAATAATAATAATAATAATAATAATAATAATAATAATAATAATAATAATAATAATAATTATTATTATTATTATTATTATTATTATTATTATTATTATTATTATTATTATTATTATTATTATTATTAACTGCCTCTGTTTTTACTCGTAGCTCCACCGAGTCACGTAATCCTCACTTAATCTCAAGTGCAATAATTTTAATCTAAAATTCAAATCTTTTAACACCTACAGCAGCTAAAGTCCCGGATAATCCTGAGCTTAACTGGATTCAAAGTTATTTTTTTTTGCTATTTTTTTTATGCTTCCTGTATATGTGTCTTTATGTATATTCATACATATATATATATATATATATAAATATATATATATATATATATATATATATATATATATATATATATATATATATATATATATATATATATATATATTTGATAAGTTTTAGGTCAGAGTGCAATGGGGACTTCCCTTGAAAATTGACTATATCTGACTTTTTAGGCCGAGTTCATCAAAACATGTACAAAAGTGTCAGCTGAAGGCTTACTTAAAAGGGGGAAATTTCAGGCAAACACTTAGGGTTTCACTTACATGAGTATATTTACATTAAATACATATCAAAAGAAGAATGAAGCGTAAATTAGGACAGGTAAACCAAATCCCGTTGTTCTGAAGGGATAACAAACAACTGGGGTTTTTTCCCTGATGAAACTCAAAAGGCCCACTTCAAAGGGCACCGCAGTGGTGGGGGAGAAACAGGGGTTATACCACTGCTCACACAAGATGATGCTCAGGTCCGCCACAGCTAACCCCTATAAATAACTGGAATACACGTGGTTACGTAGGTGTATTGGGAGCGTTAATTAAGGAATCGAGGGCATGCACAGAAGGTGCCTAAGAAAGATCTCGATTCTGGTGACTCTAATTCCAAGTAATAAAACGAATAATTCACTTCACTGGAGATATCCTGACGTTAACACAGTTTAAAATAATACAGACCTCACTGCAGGTACATTGCCTTAGAAAGGAAACTGGAAACTAGTAAAAGACTACCAGAAATGTGACAGACCCAAGAACCTTGACATCGGTACATTACCTTCATTGGGAAATGGATTCCTCGTCCTCGGGGGCCAGCGGTGGAGAACAGTATTAAGGTACTTTACTACAAAAGAAAACCTTAGGTTCAGGGATTGCAAGGGGCAGCTCAAGGAGCAGAGTGGAGAACCAAGTGTCCTGGGATAGTTCCAAAGTTTTCTGAGGGCGGTCAGGTCTTTGCTCATCCTTTGAAGCCTTCGTAAGGGTTACGTCGTTGTTCATTCCAGACGACACTACTGTCGTTCGCCTGGTGTCCTGTTTTCTATATGGTCCACATGCAGGGCATGCAGGTCATTCGGCCAGGTGCACAAGATGGCACCAGGCACATGTTCAGTTTCTAGGAACAGGTTCCACTTTCTCTTTTGGCCTTCTTTCTCTGCTGAATCAGCACCTGAAATCAAGGTTTTTGGCAGTCACTAGGGCAAGGAAGGATTAAAGGTTTTCCCACATGGGGTAGTGATGAGAGGAGATGAAATGGGGTAAATTTCCACCCGCAACTATCTTTAATATAAAAGAAATACATGAGCATTATTTCAAGAAAAGTGAAATTATTCTCATTTCCAAGTTATATTACACTGGTTTATTTTTTTTAAATGAACAGATTTTTAGGGCATCTCAGAGGATGCAGGGTGTTCTCGGAGGGCTTGAGGGTGTTCGAAATGAACTGACTGTTAGGTTGTTTTGGAGGACATAGGGTGTTCTCAGTGAACGGTTAAGGGCCTCCTGGAGGACTTGAGGGTGCTCGAAATGAACGGATTTATAAGGAGTCTCAGTGGATGTAACTTGTATTTGTAGGAATGATTTAGAATGTCTCAAGGGGCATAACCCTTATTTGTAGGAATGATTTTAAGGGTTCGTCACAAAATTAATGTATGCCATAACGAGTTTTTAATTTGCTGAGAGACGTCGGATTTTGCTGACTCGGGTAAATAACATGGTGTACATAGGGTTGAGCATTAAATAACTTTGGAATTGATTTGCTTGGAAAAAAAGTCTTAAGGCTTAAGATTACCATGCATGGGGCAACGCTAGGCTACCACAAGGATAAGTCACATGTTTAAAGAATGTATTTTACGTTATGCTAAAGAAACCTTATTCAGGGCACATGACTGGGTTTACACTCATGTTTACATTAGCGAGCGTCATGGGCCAAGTTTGGCAATGGCACATGAGGTTTGGCAATGATGTAGCAAAACAGCTCAAAGCCGTTTATGCGGTGAGACGATGCAAGGTTGGCTAGGTGGAATAAGTGAAAAGGGTGCAGTCTGGTACTGCTTATTTACTGGGAAATAAACTGAATGAAATGGAATTTACCATGTGCTTTGCTTTATAGAGGAATTTTAACAAAATGTGAATACTGACAACATTTTTGGCTCACAAGGCCTGAACAAAAGTTTTCCTCTTTTTTTGTTTTTATGACATTTGCTCAAAAAGGAAGAGTAATAATTTTGCCTAACGAATTCCTAACCTCTATGAGAGAGAGAGAGAGAGAGAGAGAGAGAGAGAGAGAGAGAGAGAGAGAGAGAGAGAGAGAGAGAGAGAGAGAGAGAGAGAGTAAAAATCCTAACTCCAGCGATACGAAAATTGCTGGACAGGTTAACCCTCGTGGGTTTTAGCATGTGCCTTACTAGGTTTTTCAGTGGAGAAATTGTACTAGTCACACGAGAAGGAAAAACCTGCACTATTTCCTGTTACAACACTTCGTAAATCACTTTTCACTTTTCCTAGTTAGCCTATCATGAAAGTCATGCAAGCCAGCATGCATAAACCAACAAAAGCTTGTGTAAAGGTTAAAAACTCTCTCTTCTCTACAACTGGGTTGCATGCACATGGCCTAACAAATTCCTAGCTCTGTTTCAGTCACGATTTTGGTCATACCTAACATAAGCTAAAGATAACAACACTGTACTTACTGTGGAATTGGATCACTTGTGCGCTTATAAGGGAATATTTTTATGCTTAGTAAAAGGTTCGTTTCTTTCTCTTGCAACCAGCTTTAAGTGAGACTGTTCATCTGACAATAGCAACGGGGGGTTGTGGGTTCTAAGCAAAGGTCGCCACTGATATGTTTTAGGTCTGCAACAGAGACTTACCTTGAAAATTGACTATATCTGACTCTTAGGCTGAGTTCAGCAAAAGATATGCAAAGGTGTCAGCTGAAGGCCTACTTCAAAGGGGGGAATTTCAGGTAAACTCTTAGGGTTTCACTTGCATGAGTATATTTACATCACATACATATCATAAGAAGAATGAAGTGTAAATTAGGACAGGTAAACAGAATCCGGTCGTTCCGAAGGAATAACAGACAACTGGGGTATTTTCCCTGATGAAAATCAAAAGGCCCACATCAAAGGTCACTTCAGAGAGGTGGGGTAGAAGCAGGGGTTATACCACTGCGCATACAAGATGATGCTCAGATCCACAGCAGGTAACTCCTATCTGTCATTGGGTATACACATGGTTACGTAGGTGTATTGGGAGTGTTAATTAAGGAATCAAGGGCATACACAGAAGGTGTCTAAGAAAGACCTTAATTCTGGTGACTATAATTCCAAGTAATAAAACAAATAATTCACTTCATTGTAGATATCTTTACATTAACACACTTTAAAGCAATACAGATCTCACTGCAGGTATATTGCCTTAGAAAGGAAATGGAAAACTAGTTGAAGGCTAACAGAAATGTGACTGACTTAAAAAACTTGACATCGGTTCATTACCTTTGTCAGGAGATGGATTCCTCATCCTCAGGGGCCAGCAGTGGAGGGTAGCGGTAAGGGACTTCACTACAAAAGAAAACCGTAGGCTCAGGGACAGCCACGAGGGATTGCAAAGGGCAGCTCAAGGAGTAGGGTGGAGGACCAAGTGCCCTGAGATAGTTCCACGTCTTCTTAGGGCGGTCAGGTCTTCGTTCAACCTTTTAAGCCGTTGTAAGGATTACGTCATTATTTATTCCAGGCAGTGCTACTGTCGTTCGCCTGGTGTCCCGTTTTCTATATGGTCCGCATGCAGGGCATGCAGGTCATTCGGCCAGGTGTTCAAGATGGCACCAAGCACATGTTCAGTTGCTAAGCAAGGGCTCCACTTTCTCTTTTGGCCTTCTTCCTCTGCTGAATTAGCACCTGAAATCAATGTTTTTGGCAGTCACTAGAGCAAGGAAGGATTAAAGGTTTTCCTGCATGGGGTGGTGGTGAGAGGAGATGAAATAGGGCAAATTTCCACCCGCAATTATCTTTAAGATAAAAGAAATACATGAGCGTGATTTCAAGAAGAGTAAAACTATTCTCATTTGCAAGTTATGTTACATTGGCTTTTTCATATATTTGTCTGTTTGGGACTGGCCTAGTGAAGGAGTAAATAGAAAAGTGTAAAGAAAAATAAATAAAAACAAACTATAACAATGGACTATAAGAAAAACTATGATAAAAAACTGAGATACGTACAAAAAAAATAGTACAATTGACACAACACATAGGAACATTGCCCTGCACTCTCACTCAAAAGACTGGGATTCGGTCCCATGGTAAGTCACAAATATCCAAAAAAGCGCAAAGAATTCGAGAAGTTAAGAGGGCATTGTAGCTATTAGAATTACATATGTGTCTGGTAAAAGTGACCAGTAGATTCTACATATATATTTCAGCCTAGAAAAGCAATAAAAACGTTTGCCCACTTGGCTACGATGGTGAAGATGGGTCTATTCCTGCTCTAATAAATATATCTGAAAATGACAGGTATATGTATGTACAAGGGGTAATAGACTTTTATCCCTCTCGTGGTCAGGTCGGCAACATGACCCCTTGTGATTATGGTGACGCGGGTTCGTTTCCCACGACTGGCCATCACAATCTCTCCAATTTCTTGTGTTTGGATCTTACGGCTTTGTAGTTACAAGCATATCCAAAAAAGCGTGAAGAATTCGAGAAGTTAAGAGGGCATTGTGGCTAATAGAGTTACATATGTGACTGGTAAAAGTGACCAGTAGATTCTACATATATATTTCAGCCTAAAAAAGCAATAAAAACGTTTTCCCACTTGGCTACGATGGTGAGGATGGGTCTATTCCAACTCTAATGAATATATCTGAAAACAACAGGTATATGTATGTACGAGAGGTAATAGACTTTTATCCTTCTCGTGGTCAGGTCGGCAACGAGACACCCATGCAATTATGGTGACGCGGGTTCGTTTCCTATGACCGGCCATCACAGTCTCTTCAATTTCTTGTGATTGGATCTTATGGCTTTGTAGTTACAAGCATATCCAAAAAAGCTCGAAGAATTCGAGAAGTTAAGAGGTCATTGTGGCTATTAGAATGACATAATTATGTATCTGGGAAAAGTGACCAGTAGATTCTGCATATATACATATACATATATATATATATATATATATATATATATATATATATATATATATATATATATATATATATATATATATATATATATATATATATATATATATATATATATATATATATATATATATATATATATATATATATATATATATATATATATATATATATATATATATATATATATATATATATATATATATATATATATATATATATCTGATTGTGTGTGCATTTGTGGGTATAGTATGTGTGTATACATATATATATATTATATATATATATATATATATATATATATATATATATATATATATATATATATATATATATATATATATATATATATATATATATATATATATATATATATATATATATATATATATCTAAATGAATACATGGAAAACGTGTTTCACATAAATAAGTTTCTGACTCACTACGGGACTGATTCCCGGTCTTTTGAGTGAGAGTGCAGGGTAATGTTCCCTTGTGTTCTGTCAATTGTACTATTATTTTTGTACGTATCTCAGTTTTTATCACAGATTTTCTTATGTTGCTTCGTTATAATTTATTTTTATTTATTTATCTTTACACTTTTCTAATTTATTTATTCATTCGCTAGGCCAGTCCCAAACAGACAAATATATGAATAAACCAGTGCATCAGTAGATTCACCTTGCAGTTTTGTACATCTCTCCAGTCATCATCCAATAGAAAAATAGACAGACCTTGTAACCCGCTGATTTTTCCCCTCTTATCTCCGGAGTTCTCAGTAAGGAAACGCCCCTTTTCAAAGTGAGGGAGAGTGCATTCATTGCATTTTGGGTAAAATAAACGCAGAGGAGTGGAAACTCATTAAACGTTCACGTATGAATGACACATTAATGCAGCGAACTCTTCCGATGGCTCTCAGGAGTCACGAAAGGTTCTGTAGTGCCAACAGGGGCGCTCTCATTTTTTTTTTTTTTTTTTATGTTCTAATGATCCGCAGTTTTCTTGGCGTAACAAACGTGGCTCCTTTTGGGTATGCTCTCTCCTTACTGAAAATTGATACACTGTCTTACAGTGGTGTTTCTTTTCGTATGGCTTGCTTTTTAGAATATACTTAATACAGGAAGATATTTCAAAGTACCATCAGTTTTCCTTTATTCTCTCTCTCTCTCTCTCTCTCTCTCTCTCTCTCTCTCTCTCCAAGGACCCCATCCAAGTGATAGCTTACATCACTGAGACATTAGCTGAGAGATAGGGGAATGATGTCATGCCTCTTCTGTTGAATATTTTTCCTTTGGGACCCTAGTTCGATTATACTTCTTCTCTGACTTTTCAATCTAATAAGAAGGAAAAACGAGTCTACTATGAATATCATCATGATCTGAGCACGAGAAAGAGCGAGGATGTCTTGTCTTCCAACGTAAAGAAATCGATACTCAGGGAAATTGGCAATCAGTTGCTTCCTAAAAATGTCCTTTCCCCTAAATTTATCTCCCTTTCCTATTCCATATCGTCCCTGCATGAATCAAGAAGCCTCTTCGACAGTCTGGGGGAAATGAGAAGGAAATTTCCCTAGACACTGAAGATGAAATCTCCCTAGACATCAAGTATTGGGCAAGATGGCCGTATCACAAGTCGTTGGCAATGGTCTCATGTCTCCATATTTTCGATTGAACCTTGACGTCAGTGATGGAAAATCTCAAAATCTCATACGAGGAGAAGAAAGTCACGAAATTCTTCTTGGATTTACATATAGGAAAGAATTACGTATCGTCAGTTTTCGTTCTGTGGGTTTTGATGTAAAACGTGACAATGAGAGACCTCATTTGATATTTCGTTTCCAAATTTGTGGAATGCTAAGATGGCGCATTTTCTAAGATAACGAGAGTAATGGAAGCTACTCATTTAAAAAAAAAAAATGGAAACAAAGAATTGGTATCACTTACATTTCTGATCATGAAAGTAATAGATCTTTACGATGATTTTAAAAAGTTCAAGAAGATTCAAGACTTTTTCAAAAGCTGATCCAATGATGGACGACATTGATGTAAAACATATAGATAAGCGACATTTAAACAGATTTCTAGAGTGTAGGTTTAAAATGGCGAATTTTCTAAGATGGAATTGGAGGTATTGAAACTCATAAAACAGTCAGAAAAAGACAATCGCTTCGTTTTTTTATGATCTGTGAAACTATGAGAAAGTATGGTGCCGAAAAGTAAGTTATATTGACTTGAATTTCCCACGCATTCAAGATGGCGATTTTCTAAAATGGCGGAGGCTTCTCGAGCTGATAGTTAGCTATCTACTTTTGTTTTCTGTTAACTCAAGCGACGAAGGTAAGAATTCATGTGATGATACATTTTGAATAGATTTGATATTAATTCTCCAGGTTTTAGTATGCATTCCCTTATAAAAGATTTAAAAGAATAGATGTAAGAAAACATATCCTGTTGAATGCCTGATTTTTATGGCTTGAAGTTTTCTTGCTGGGAATTCTTTTATTTAATACTGAATTTTGATACCACATAATAATGCATATTACACACAGTTGATATATATATATATATATATATATATATATATATATATATATATATATATATATATATATATATATATATATATATATATATATATATATATGTGTGTGTGTGTGTGTGTGTGTGTGTGTGTGTGTGTATATATATATATATATATATATATATATATATATATATATATATATATATATATATATATATATATATATATATATATATATATATATATATATATATATATATATATATATATATATATATGTATATATGTATGTATATATGTATGTATGTATGTATGTATGTATGTATATATTTTTTTTTTTACGTATTTCCCTGGGTTTATGGTATTTTTACAGGCCAGCGACGGATACTTTATTTAATTGGCCTTGGAGTTCTGACTTGTGTAAAGGGGTGAATTTAGGAGCTGAAGGCTCTACTTCATAAGAAAATGTTACATAAACACTTGGGATAAATTAAAGAATTATATTTACAAAAGAAAGCATTTGAAGGGAAAATGGATAAGTAAATTGATAAAGGGTTTGCAACGCCTGAAGATCCTTCTACTGGAGTCTTGACTAAGGGCAAGGAACAGTCCAAGATGAGTCCACTGCGAACAGATCCCTCTGCAAGAGAGATTTACACATGACACGCCAGTAAAGGAACAATATAACACCGAATATGACCCGAGTTTGCACTGAGGGTGCCAAAGA
>NC_089770.1:29032990-29050490 GCF_040412425.1 Macrobrachium rosenbergii | reverse complement strand
TGAAGGATTTTCATTCTTTTATGCAAGACAGTGGAGAGCCAGTCGTCAGGCTAAGCCCAGCTGCTGATGTTATTCAAGATATATTGAAAAGATGGGAAAATCAAGCACAGCAAGGCGGCAAAGTGTCGAGCAGACCATATGCTGGGCTTTGGGGCGATTTGACATTCTCGAAGATGACGCTTCTGTTTCTCATACTCGTTTTTACTTATATTTGATCTTTTCTTTTATTTCCCAGATAATATAATCAAAGAAAAAACAAGACATGCTGCCTAACAAACCTTAAGGAAATCTTTCAAAATAATCAATTTAATTTACCATTATTATTATTATCGAAAACCACGATCATCATCTAAAAACTCGCTAGAAACAGGCAACGCGTTTGCATATGAACGACGCTACTTGCTTCCCGTCACGACAGCCCCAAAGCCTCTTACAAAAAAAAAAAAAAAAAAAAAAAAAAAAACTTCGAGACCAAAGCAAATTGGGGCAATGTATTACGTTCCAGACTCGGCTTTTCCAGTCGGCCTTCAACCGAACATCAGGCTTTTTCATTTACATTCGTTCAAACACGCAAAATCGTTCCTTTACTGAAAGGAACAAAAGCGCGACTACACCGATTTCTTTCCTCAATCTGCGAAGTTTATGCTTATTTTCGTGCCGATTTCTTCTCCTTTCTGTTCTGTTTCATTTTCCATTCTGTTCTTCTTCCTCTTCCGGAATGGACTCTGGAAGTTACATTCCAAAATACTTTTCTTCCAGGTTTTCTGGCCAATTATTTCGAATTTTG
Organism: Macrobrachium rosenbergii; assembly: GCF_040412425.1. Classification (NCBI taxonomy): domain Eukaryota; kingdom Metazoa; phylum Arthropoda; class Malacostraca; order Decapoda; family Palaemonidae; genus Macrobrachium; species Macrobrachium rosenbergii. The sequence continues at coordinate 29,049,703 of NC_089770.1, read as the reverse complement.
TGTTAACTTTCGTTTGTTTTATAATGAAATATGTACTGGAACTTCTGTGAATTCTCGGAGGTCGCAAGAAGTGAAAAAAAGTATACATAGTTGTCTAAATTAAGTGAAGGAAAAACAATAGAAATGGAGTAACCTTCCTGAGTTATGGAACTTGAAATGGTTTCAAATTGAGTTCCCCATTTACACACACACACACACACACACGCGCATACATATATATGTGTGTGTGTTTGTGTGTGTATATCCCTTTTCAACTTAGACTAGTGTTTGCAGAGCACCTTAGCCATTCAGCTCTCATCATGTATTATGGAGTGAATATTCCTGCCCCATAAGGCTTCCCACCATGGCTGACTTATAACATCTGACTAACTGCCAGGTACTAAGGTCAATCTTATCAAGCCAGGGTCCTTTCGTTGTTGAATATAAATGTCTTTATGTGACAGCGTTACATGACCTGAAGTGAAAGCCTCATAAAAGAAACTTAAAAACAATTATATCAGATATTTCAACTAAAACTAATGTCCTCCTTTCCAGGAAATATATTAAGGAAATACAAGTAGCCGCTATTTAGATCCTGTATGCAAATAAAATGATCAATTTTAAGCTATTAGAAAAAAACTGATTATTTGCCAAACTTCTGATAGATGGAGATCCATACGTTCTTTGATTTTTAACCCTCTGGAAATCGGTTCTGTAATCATTTATCTGAGAGATAGCCTCAACTCCAGCAAATGATTATGACCCAATTCAGTCAGATGAACGAAATTTATAGTTCTAGGCAGTATTTTGCAGCTTTCCTGTGCTTCGCAGTTCTCTTGGGTGCTGTACATTTTACAAACAAGACCTGATGCTTTAAACAGCAGAGAGTTTAGTGTTCAGTTTATATATACACGAATAAGTGAATTTCCGTTGGATTTGAGGTAGCGCATAGTAAAAGTTGTCGAATATGGGGTGATCAGTGATCTCTAATATATATGTGTATATATACATATATGTGTGTGTATGTGTGTATTAGAGATCACTGATCACCTCATATTCAACAACTTTTACCATGCACTACCTCAATGGACAGCTACAAAAACTTGGGTAAGATACTGGCGGATGGCGTTTAATTCCAGATCGCTTGGAATTAAACCCTAAGAAATTCTAATTCAGAATAATAAGTGAATTCCGAATTTGCGCAGTGAATTACAAATAGTGCAACATAATGTACGTAGGGTATACAGGATGCAAGCTATCATAGAGGCTAACAGAACACAAATAAGCAGAAGGATTCAGGGATTTTCGTACTTAGAAAGTCTGGCCAAAGAACTACCAAGAGTGTTGTCCTAACTGCTTTTCAGCAATATGCGTCTCTTCCAGTGATAATACCTGTACTGGAATCCATGTAAATCGGTCGAAGGGAAAACAGGAAGGTGCCAGAGAGGCACTTGAAGGCAGACTTGGCAGACAAGAGCTTTTGGAATTATTCACCAGTGATGTAATCCAGCAAGGACAGTCACCAGAGAAGATCCTCTTTAGCAACTCTCAAGTCCTCGCTCAAATCAGTGAGCCTCTTGACTTCCATTTACTACGAATCAGAGATCAATCCCTCGCTTTTATTTCTCTTTCATTTATTATTTTCCAATAATGTGCTGATTATGAAAATTACTACCTAACCTTCATAGCCGCGTTCCACAGAGAACGGGACTGTTGTGTCTCTCAAAATGCGAGTTTATTGTTTGCATGTATATATGCATGCACACACATATGTATATAAATTATATATAGATATGTGTGTGTGTATATGTATATATATATATATATATATATATATATATATATATATATATATATATATATATATATATATATATATATATATATATATATATATATATATATATATATATATATATATATATATATATATATATATATATATATATATATATATATATATATATATATATATATATATATATATATATATATACACACATGCACACACATATACCTGTATATATGTGTGTGTGCTTGGCAGCGTAATGTGTGTATGTACTGTATATATATATATATATATATATATATATATATATATATATATATATATATATATATATATATATATATATATATATATATATATATATATATATATATATATATATATATATATATATATATATATATATATATATATATATATATATATATATATATATATATATATATTATTACAGACTGGACTTGGTTGATAAGAATTTACACACAAATTATAATTGATGCTGCCACGAAACCAAGGGAGTCAGTTTGTAAACAAAGGGAGATTTAATTGAAGACTTACCTCAGAATTTTCCTGGAGTTATAATTTAAGGTGAAAGGTCGCCATATTGGAATTTAGAATTCTTTTGCCAATTTACAGTGATTTATTTATAGAAACTTAGCAAATCAACATTAGCAATTCAACATTTAGACACCATACAACATAATCACTGAGGGGCAGATTCAGAATAGGGCACAGTAACAATAATGACATGAATTGGCAACAAGTAAGTGGATAAAAAATGGGGCCAATCTGCAATAATCAGTTCAATGATAATAATCACATTCAGTCTGCCATGATTACGTGAAGTAGTAATGCATATGATGGTGTTCCAGGATGGAGGGATACTTCATACGAACAGTTGGCCACAACGGAAACTTCTCCAAACTACGACCAGGAATTAATTAAATTTGGGTGGCAGGCGGGTATGGAAGCATGAGATTTCGATCGTGCCACATGTCGCCTTCTGAAAGAGACGTTCTGAATTAGCCCTGCTCAAACTAAGGGAAATGGAATATCCCTACAGAAGATTAATCGAGACACGTTCTTAAATACAACACATAACGTAGCCTAGAAGATGCTTTTGATGAAAGCACGTAAATATGATCTGAGAATCAGGACTGTATGTGCGTTAACAATGAACACGTAATTATACGCACCCAAAGTTAACTTACGCTAATTACCACTTAACTTAAATAACTTAAATAGCCCTTAGATTGCACTGGTGGAGCAATAAATGATTGTTATTTCGGGATCTTTACTCGAATTCAAAGTGCGTAAATGGCAAGGCAGGGGATACAGGCAAGATTCTGACAAAGGGAAGATTGTTTCTTGGAGGAAGAGGTTAAAAGTTTAAAAGAAATGGAAATTAAGGAGTTAAGTACAAGGGACAGGGCTGGCTATTTGACTACTCGCAAACGTACGAACCTTTTAATACCATTGTTGGTGCCTAACAATCGGATTGGCTGTCCGTCGACGATCGCCACACCAGCGGAGCAGAGAAATATCGCACATCCGGTGCAGAAGAGATCAGTCCAAAGAGTGTGCTTCTTTTTTCCACAACATGGCTTCGTGGGGGACATCTCAGTTCTGGCCACGTACCTGCAAGGAGTCATACGCCAGCAAAATCACAGAGAAAAGGAGACCTTAGGACTAAGGCCTTACAGAATAAAATCCTACCGCATACCCTAAGTTCGGTGCGCCTGCTGGGCTTCCTGAACACTAATTGCTAACCCATCTCAGGCGATGGGGGGAGACGGGGTTTGGGGGTTGTTCCGCATCGTAATGATTGTTAAGGGGGAAATCTAGGTGTGTTCTGGTAGCAGGGGGTTTTTAAGAGGAGACCCATTGTTTACCTGCTTGGGCATTTCCTGTAGGCCGTGGAAACATGCGTTCTCTGTCCATATGAGTGAAAAACAACTGAGTTCCGCCATATTGGCGCCAGCTATAAGCAAACTGAAATTATGATTCTCTTTATAAGTTAGCTAGATAGCAGCTAAATAGGAGGGAGGAATGTATATCATAACAATATATATATATATATATATATATATATATATATATATATATATATATATATATATATATATATATATATATATATATATATATATATATATATATATATATATATATATATATATATATATATATATATATATATATATATATATATATATATAATATATATATATATATATATATATATATATATATATATATATATATATATATATATATATATATATATATATATATATATATATATATATATATATATATATATATATATATATATATATATATATATATATATATATATATATATATATATATATATATAATATATATATATATATATATATATATATATATATATATATATATATATATATATATATATATATATATATATATATATATATATATATATATATATATATATATATATATATATATTGTCAATGATTTGTACCAAGTACCTGGTTATTACACAACTAATCTCAAAATTCAAAAATATACCTCACTTCAGCCAGATACCTGAACTCTCATAACATTAATTATTACGACTGAGTACTCTAAAGTAACGGTGATCCCTTAAGAAAAAACTTATTTATCAATCACTTGAAAAAATCAAACTAAGTTCATCAGAATATTTGTGAGGTATCAAAATTTAAACTAGAAATCTTCTAGAGTAAAGGGCATCACTCCATCAAAAAACTCAACTGTTTCCCTGGTCTTAATTCACTTTAGCAAAACTAAAAGAACAAAACATGTTTATCACTTTGCCTTATGTACACACAATCAATCCTATTCACTGGTGATCAATAAATGAAACACTGTTTTTCTAAAATGTTAAATACAAAAATTTATTTTCAAATTCAAATTTTATAATTAGAATTCACAATTAATTAGAATTCACAATCTGAAAAATTTATTATTACTCAAAATAACACAACACTCAATTAATTCTTGAATTAAATTATGAAACAAAACTAATTCACAAAAACTTTATCAGAATTTAAATTAATCAAGCAAAATTTAAACTATCAAGAATTACTCAAGATTTGAAGAAAAATCTTAAATGAAATAAAGTATGCAATGTTAAATTACGTATGCAATGTTAAATTACCAAGAAATATTTAAAATGCTATGTAAATAAATGTTACATTACAAACATAAAAAATGTGAAAATATAAAAGAGATTGTAAATAGAAAAACACAAAAATACACATAAGATTTATCAATAATGATTTCACTTTTGGTAAAATTTCTAACTTATCATACCATGGTATCAATAAGTAAAATTTCACGTTACCTTACACAACTTGTGAAAACTCTGTAAATCACTTGCTGCAGCTGCGTTGCACAATACACTTTTTGCAGGTGCGATTTCTGAACTAAATAACTTTGCTAAATTCAGATCTCAAAAGTTAATGTTAATATGTGACCACAAAAACACTACGTTAAAATAATCTTTCTGAGAACGAGAAAGAGAGAGGGTACCAATTCAACTGGTCTCAGAAATCAGAATGAAACAAACTTTAGAATTCCAGTAATACATGAAACAATTACATGATGTCATTAAAGCATTTTGGGTGCGAGATACAATGGAGAGAAGCTTCTAGAAGGAAAGTTACGTCATCCCAGCAAAACGTTTTGAACGCATCTTACAAAACATGACGTAATTGATCAGGACACGTATTCTTTCTCTCCAAGTGGCGTACATGACTTGACCAACGCATGTAACAACATGAAAACACTCGTCTTGAGCTTGTATGGGACGAATCGCATTTGTTTTCGAAACCTGTAATCACTAACCCAAAACAAAGCGCTCGCTCTTGTCTCAACTGATGACAACTGAAATGAAACAAGTCCTGGTGGACACACACACGTGTTCACATACTACGCTTGTATCAAGAAAGATATTCGTTCCAAATTACGTTACTATTAAAATTGTATTAACAATTCTAAATTACGCTATCAAGTTACTTAATCATTAGTACTTTTGAGATCTGATGCCAAACTAAATATGACACTTCAGCGATCACTATCATTAAACATAACACGTGAAAAAGTAATATTTCAAAATTATTGGAGGATATACGTATTACAAGGCAATATCATGAAAATATATATATATATATATATATATATATATATATATATATATATATATATATATATATATATATATATATATATATATATATATATATATATATATATATATATATATATACTTATATAATCTAAAATTAGATACCACACGCCTTTTAAGAAAGAGAGAGAGAGAGAGAGAGAGAGAGAGAGAGAGAGAGAGAGAGAGAGAGAGAGAGAATTTAATGAAGAAATGTTGCACAAACAAGAATTTTTTCTTCATTATACTGTCCTTCATTTATTTTCTCTTCAGGAGAGAGAGAGAGAGAGAGAGAGAGAGAGAGAGAGAGAGAGAAATTCACTTCCTTGTTTGAGACTGGTGGGAGGAATTTGCATGGAAAAGGTTAAATGAGAAATTAGAGATAAAAAAATGAAGTCATTCAACAAATTTACATAACGTACCCTTATACCGTTATCTTTGCCAATGACCACTGTAATTAGACACCAACAATCTCATACAGCCTTCTTAATCACGGACACAGTCTTAAAGATCATCAAAGAAGCAGTAAGAGCTGTTCAACTCCTCCGTAAACCCAGTTGAAGTGGAAGCCAGAAAATAGCCATTGCAAAGGTAACTGTGAATTTATGTTAATTAACCTTCAATACTAAAAACAACACAAACACGAACTTATGGGATGCCCAAAATAATATCAAGAACTATTTTCCCAATCGGAATATATATAAAAAACCAGTTTTTAAAATAAGGAAGGCGAAGAAATAAAAGCAAAAAGTATAAGGTGACTTCTACAGAAAACTCAAATAATAAAATAATTTTTTTCCTGACAAATAAAAAAAAGGTGAGCATTAAAATAATATAACTTTTTCGGGGAGGAATTTCGCAGCACTCAGCGCTTGAGACCAACACAGAAGTGGACGTGTGTGTGTGTGTGTGTGTGTGTGTGTGTATGTGGCTGCAGAGCGTGAAGACACAAGACGTGTAATGAGAGAAAGAGAGAGAGAGAGAGAGAGAGAGAGAGAGAGAGAGAGAGGTTCTTCTGTTTAGAACAAATGGCTTGTGCCACAGCGATCTTTGTTTCTGGTGTCTGGTGTCTGGTTCCTGGCTAGTGTTCCTCGGGGCGCCAGATAACATCATTAAAATCCTAAGTAGGATGTTTCTTCTTCTTCTTCTTCTTCTTCTTCTTCTTCTTCTTCTTCTTGTTCCTGGGAATTTTTTTTATGACGGTTTTTCCTCATCTTCCTTGAGGGTGATTCTTGAAGATGCTTTTCTATGCACCTTGGTTTCTGCTCTTCTGCTTCACAAGGAACTTAATATTTTCTTGATGATTCTGCTTTTTTTTATTTAGGTGTCGAGGAACGTTAAAATTTCACTCAAAAAAATATTTTCCAGAAACATTTACTCTTTTCTATTTAAATTAAAGATAAAAAAAAACATGAAATTAGAACTAGATTATATTCCATTTAGACAGAGATTCCACGAGATATGCTACCAAAAACACCAGATAATTTATCTGCAGCCCATTCCATACTCGTGAATGGAAAATAAACTGCAGTGATGCTGTTTGAAGTTGATAAACCTTTTTTCTCAGAAATTACCTATAACGCGAGGTATATGAACCATTAACAAGTATTACCCCTGACAGACGTTTGAATAAATTGATCTGTGGTCTTTGGTTCATGTGTAAACTTTGTAGAGAATGAAATTTCACTTATTAGCTTTCATTATGGCACATTCCATGGCTTTGCAGTATTCTTAAAAAGAAACTTTGAGGTAAAAGGAAATTTTTAGTCTATTGATATTTTACCATTTTACGATCACAATGAGGTGATTTACATTGTTACCAGATGTTTCAGCAAAAGGTGTTTTTTTGTTATTGTATTCTGTTGTTATGGCTGGGATAATTATCGCAATAAAGGAAAAGGCCAAAGGTGTTTCACAGTAACTGTCGTAACTAAATCTTACCTATATCATGCAACGTCGATAATTTTACTCTGTTTTGGCATGTAAAACCACAGATGCTGATTTTGATCTCAGCAATTACAGTCAGAAAACATGTTTCCGGAAGATAAGTCATTTTGTATTCATCACCCACCCTGAATTGCTTTGCACCTGCATAATCTAATTTCCACGCTTCAGACTGAATACTTTAAACAAAATATAGTTCGTAGACAAATACGGTTTAAATTTCCTAATTCTTTTCAATACATAAATAGAAATCTCCACAAATAAAACCAGAAATGCCAAGAAAAGACAGAAAAACAGTAACCAAAGAAACTCGTCATAGAAACGGCCTCAAATTATTTTCGAGAATAGAATAAAGCAACTAAAGATCAACCAACTAAAACCTTCAGTCTCCTCTGCCTTCTTCTTCTTCTTCTCGGAAATGGACACAGGACATGAACACAGCCCCAGCGGAACAGACGTTCACGGTAACGAAAAATTACGACGAATTTCGCGCTTCCATTTCTCAGAACGGAATGGGAGATGAAGAAATTAATTCAGAATTGTGCTGTGGACTGCCTCACTCAATGAGAGAAAGGGAGAGAGACGGATGAATAAATATTCCACGAAGCACTCTGGCTACGTAAATATATTGCATAAATTTCGAGTCTTGTCTCGAGAAGGAAGAGAAAAGTCTGAGCATTTGTTTGCGTGCGTGCCTGTGTTCGATGAGAGAGAGAGAGAGAGAGAGAGAGAGAGAGAGAGAGAGAGAGAGAGAGAGAGAGAGAGAGACAGTCCTGGGGGCCAACTCCTCTTCAGAAATATCAGTTATACAAACATACCTTGTGTTTTTCCGTTTCTTTAAACAGTCGAAACTTTCCAACGTTTATCTGATTACAAAACCCTCTCTTACCCGAAGACGTTTTATGAAGCCTGGGAGGAAAATTGCTCTGAACGAAGTCAGCGAACGATCTCCGGCGGACAAAACTCTTGGAAGCTAAATTAACAAACAAACAAACAAACATACCCGGCAGACAATTCTGCAACGGGCAGGGGAATAATGAAGAGGCAGACTATTAACTTAGTCAACTGCACAGGAAGCAAAGGCCATCGAATCGTCTGTAATAATAGGAAAAATTCTCTCAAGGGAGGATTTTTGAGTACAATTTACTAATTTATCGTTTGGGTACAAATTGTCTGTATATATGAATATGATTATTGTTAACAGCCAATTGTGCTTTTTTCTTTGTTCTGACTATATCAATGATTTCAACTGCTTGTGGGCTTGATAAAACACCAACATTTATTTTCTAATTATTATTAAACCAAGTCAGAATTTCAAATGTTTTGGATTAAGAAAACAAAAGAAATTATTTTTTAATAAAAATAAAACATTGTACACCCGTTCCTGTTTCTAATAATATCTACTTACGTCGATATTTAAAATATGCAAACTAAGAGGAGCTAAACCGAGTTAGATCAGTGTTTGTTATACGGCAACTAGGCTGTCTTAAAATCCAAAAAAAAAAAAAAATGGCAAGGCAAATTATTGAACAAGCTACGGTTCCGCACCCTCCATTCCCACCTCCCCACAACAGAACCGGCCGACCAAGAGCAGCAGCACTTCGTGGTGATTCCCGAGGGCGTGGAGGTGAACTTTGGGGACGACCAGGACCCACTTAGAGGACGCCGTCCTCAGGTGCGTCGTCAAGAACCAGCAGGGAAAGGACCAGTGGACGTAGGACGGCTTCGCCCTCAGTGAGTCCTCATCCAAAAGTAAGTTAAAGGGGCTTATCATCACGAGAACTGACCCTCGATTGGTAAAGATGAGTTCACACAATAGTACATGTGACCAACATGTCACCAACACGCATCGCCAAGTTATCACATACATGTTACAAACAGGTTGAAGACAAGTCGACGACCGTAAATGGAAAACGAACCTCTAGGTAAATGCTGGATAATTGTATGGAGCACTGGTTAGGACTACCAATAAATCGTTGACCTGTATTTAACCAGTTTGTGATATGTGTGCGCGCTGAGTTGGCGACGTGTGTTTATGACATGTTTAACTGCAGTGTGGATGCACCTTAAGCAACTACATGAAAAACGCTATGGGGAAAGAAGTACTGTTACTTAAAGTGTTGGAAAGATGTTTCACTTAGACCTAATATGAATAAAGTACCGTGTCTTCAGGAGTGATTGAGTACTGAAAGCCACCACTTCTAATAAGGGGCTTATCAGCAAAAAATTCATAAACAGGCTTTAAGGTAGATGGTGACGTGAAGCATTTACTCCAAAATTTTCCTTGTTTTGACTCTATATTGATACGATCTAATTTTGTATTTTTCGAAAGTTCCTAGAAAAATACCATTCCTAAAGAAATTTTATGAAAGCGGTTTCGGACATTAATTCCGAGGCCTCTGTACTTCTGCTTAAAAAATGAACCTCACTCCAACATGAAAATGAATACGGTGAAATGAAATTTGACTAATCATACTAAATTGAATTGAATTTATAGGGTATCTGCTCGCGGAGGATATGATATTCAATTTCCTTGACAGTCAATTAGTTAAATGTTTGGTTATAATTGAAATCCAACTCAATCATGGAAGTAGTGTGTGTCAATACCTTTGCGCCAAATTGGTATCGAAGAGTAATCAAACTATGATTTACACATGTATACCTTTCAGAATTACCAGAAACTACTAATCTCTCATTGGTTGAAGTCATCTTTCTTAGGTAGTTTAGTATTGTTATCTTTTGATCATATGAAAAATTTATCATACATACATGCATATACTGTGTGTGTGTGTGTGTATATATATAATATATATATATATATATATATATATATATATATATATATATATATATATATATATATATATATATATATATATATATATATATATATATATATATATATATATATATATATATATATATATATATATATATATATATATATATATATATATATATATATGTGTATATATATATATACATACATACATGTATATTTATATATATATGTATGTGTGTGTGTGTGTGTGAGAGAGAGAGAGAGAGAGAGAGAGAGAGAGAGAGAGAGAGCGCGACTACAGCAAAAAATAACAGGCCTACAAACGAAAACAAAACAATCACTACACAGTTAGAAACATTCCTCCAGCTAAATCACAGCTTTGCTATCAAAATCATTATCCGCAACAAACACAATCCCTTCGCTAACCTTCCTTCCTTCCTTCCCAGGATTCCAGAGGAGGGCAGGTTACCCTCAATAATCCTACCTGGGAGATCCTGCGAAGGGCGAGCACCACCTGGTGATCAATGGCACGACCTTGGAGAACGACGGGGAGTACCAGTGCTAAGTGGAACCCACGGCCACAACTAGTGCCCTCTGGGCAACCGCTGACGCTACCTGTATGGGTTAGTCCAGTGGATGAATAGTGGATGAGAGGGAAGCAAAGTCATGGATGAATTAGGGATATGAGTAGGAAGTAGGGAATGAATGGATGGATGGATGGATGAATTAATGCATGAAAGGGTGGATGAGGTGATGAATGAATGGAAGATATGGGTAGGAAGTAGGAAATGAACGATTGAATGAATGAATGGATCAATCACTGAATAAACAAGAGGGGAAAGTAAGGTAATGAATGAATAAAAAGCATCAGTAAGAGTTAGTGAATGAATGAAAGTGGGTGAGGGCTAATGAATGAATAGAAAATATGAATAAATGAATGAGTGAATAGGGAACAGCAAGGTGCTGAATGAATAAACAAAATGAAAGAGGTTTAGTGGATGAAAGATGAACAGCGCGTAATATTCTTACTCGGTATTCGTGCACCAGACAAGTATCTCTTTTACATGTAAATAACAATATTTTATTTGGGACGTTCATGTTCGAATAATGTCTCTGTCCAGAAATGCATGAAGATTCTAAACCAGGTGAAATAATTTTGTTTATCTTCCACTGAAATTCCCAACACCTTATTTTGAAAATCAAATACTCGCGTGCCAATCAAAAATCCTTTTGCAAGAGTTTTCCATGTTTCATGTTTGTAGTCGTTCAAACTTCAGCGGATTTTCTGTTTGGCCCTGCTGCATAAGAATTTGCCCTCAAGTATTTCTAAGTGTTTATTTGTGTTCCTACATAGCCATTTCGTGAGTTTAAAGAGAATCTTACTAAACCACTAAATATCTAGTATAGGGGAATTAAGACTTACTTGAAGTAATACCTTTCCTTTTAAAAGAACTTCTTGCTAGAACTCACAATATATCATCTCAATCCCCAGTTCTTAGTTTAACATTCAAAAAAATTCTTATTAATTAGATTTTTCAGAAACCCCCTTCAAATAATCAAGACTCTTAGGGTGTAAGTCTCTTAAAATTGTTTATATTCGTCCATCATAATCATTTCTCACGAAAGACTGGCCCAACAGAACGAAATAAGTGATAAATATCTGAGCAGAAAACCACGAAAACATACATGAAAAATGTCTAAAAAATTCTTGTTCCAAAAACAAAAGCAACAACGAAGAGAAATAAGACAACAGAGAAGGCAAAGACAATATAAGACCCATAAACTAGAAAAACTTGTAAAACGCTGAAAAAAGCGACAAATTCTTATAGATAAAAAAAAAGACCTTTCTTAATTTCCATCTCTTGTAATCAATCAGAAAATATTGGAAAATATGGATTTTCGAATCCCAGAGGAGGTCCTGATCCGCAAAATTGGGGAAACGTAAAACATGAATGAACTTCCTTCATCACACAACTCGGAAAATTAACCCTTCATTTCCTATTTACTGAGACCCAACTAAAATCTAACTTTTATTTACAAAATCGAATCATTGATAAAAGTAGGAAATTCAAGAGAGTGAAAAATGTTAATAAAAAAAAAAAAAAAAAAAGCTGGACACAGATAAATGTTCCGCGAAAAGTTGCCCTTAAAAAGTTGTAATTTCGCAACAAGTAGTCTTGATTCATAAATTTTTCTCATCTTTCTTTCTAATTACGGTGAAAAACTAACCAGCTTTTTTCCCCGCTCTGAAATGAGAACGAGAAAGTTATGATGGCAGCAATGATTTGGAGAAAGAATTCTAAAGAAAAAAATCAGGGTGGTGAGGATATTAATGAATACCTAGCCTGACTGAGTATTTCTATTTATATAACTGCGCAATAATGCTCTTCACTAAAGACAGTGATATGATTTGGAGAAGAGTATAACTGACTGTGACGTGTGGCATGCGATTTTATTCAACAATGCCACAAATTATTCTTAGAACTGATTGTTTTCTGATGGATGAAAGGAAAACCTTGTTATCCATCCCTCTGTAACAAACTGCTTATGAATCAGTGATAAATTCCACCATGTGTTTATGCAGTGCGGTATATTGAATTCATTATAATGGATTTCTCGTTAAGTTGTATCCTGCTACTGTGTTATCCTAGCTTGCTAGTCCTGTATCAATAGAATGCGTTGCATTTAGCATGGTTCAACTGCTGTTTGGTGTGTTGCATGTTCTCAGTTATACAACCTGTACAACGTTATTCTACAAATATTTACCCTTTCCTGATTCAAAACACTAAACTGAAGCAGTTTTACTCCAATACCCAATTGTGCTACACTGTATTATATTGTATCATAACTTGTGCTTGACTGCAGTATATTCTACAGAGGTACTCTGTACTGAGCTATACTATAAAGCACAGTGTATACTATATTCAGAATTGCTGTGAGATACTGTCCAGAACTGGGCTGTACTGTATCCTACAGTACACAGTCCTGCCGTAAGCTCTATCATGTTTACCACACTAAAACTATAGAAAACTATTTGCCCTACTAAAGTTTCCTTCCTCATGCACTGTAGAATTCTCCACGAAAGATCTTACGCTCCATTGCTTCACTTTCCTCGTGGCCGTATACTTTGGTTATCTGTATCTCGAGGAACAGTACCTGAACACATCATAGTATAGAATTAATCACTGAGTAACTGTTTAGTAAATACCCATAATTTATCTGAGCATCCTCCTCTGCCATTCTCTGCCAGATCTCCACAAGGAGGGGCTCGAGACCTCCTCCAACGGGCGCAGCTGGAGCGTCGTGAGTCACCCAGTCATCACTCCTGAACCTGAGGATGACAGCCAGCAGTTCTCCTGCAGGGCATTACATCCCTCCCTCACGAATCCCCCGACTCCCTTGGTGGCGTCCGTCGTCCTTTCTGTCCTGCGTATTTTGAGGCTGTGAACTATGTGCACATGAGTTGTACACTGGCGTGAGCATGTAAACGCCCTTTTTTAGTAGAAGTTTGAATGGTTTGTCAGCTGTTATTAGTCATTGGGAGGTTTTCTAGATATATATAAATATATATATATATATATATATATATATATATATATATATATATATATATATATATATATATATATATATATATATATATATAAATATATATAAATATAAAACCTATATATATATATATATATATATATATATATATATATATATATATATATATATATATATATATATATATATATACCAATGAGCAAGGGAAGGAATGCCCGAATGCAGACATCAAACGCGAAGGCGGACAAGAATACTCTTGAATTGTCATTTGATTACATGTTTATTCCCATCGTTTCATAATCCATGATTACATCATCAGGGGTTCCAAAATTGAAAAAACAAAAGCATTGACCATAAAAATTACAGAAAAATATACAAAGGAAAGTTAGAACATAAAAAACGACAATCGACTTAAAAGGGAAATTTTTTACACAAAGTACACCGAGGAGCAGGCAAAACACCGAGAAATTACTAAAAACGAATAGAACGTATAAAAGACAAGTAAAAAAAAAACCTCGGTGTCCTTTTTGTAAAAAATTTCCCTTTTAAGTCGATTGTCGTTTTTATGTTTTAACTTTGCCTTCGTATATTTTCTGTAATTCAGGGGTTAATGGTCAATGCTTTGACCATAAAATTTTGGAACCCTGATGATGTAATCATAAAAACGAAACGACTTGGGAATAAACATGTAATCAAATGACTAATTATAACACCGAAAAGTACTAATCGAACTGCAAAAGACACGCCTCCCTCCACCTAATTTGCCCTTTGCTTATTGAGAGTAGAGTCTTCTCTACATGGCCAGTCCTAGTTGACCTAGATATCAGAACAAAAACGTTAGTCAAAACATGTATTCCCATTTATCACACATAACCACAGGTGAAAAATAAGAAACGATCAGTCCTTTGTCAGTGGCTTCTCTGCATAAAGTCATAAACCAGTCAGGACCTACACCCCGTTTCTTACTTTTTCACCTGATGTCTATATATATATATATATATATATATATATATATATATATATATATATATATATATATATATATATATATATATATCACACATAACCTCAGTTGAAAAATAAGAAACGGGGTGTAGGTCCTGACAGGTTTCGACTTTATTTCCAAGCCATTGACGAAGGACTGATCGTTTCTTATTTTTCACTTGTGGTTATGTATGATAAATGAATCACGTACAAAAGTGATAATAATCATATATATATATATATATATATATATATATATATATATATATATATATATATATATATATATATATATATATATATATATATATATATATATATATACCATATATATGTGAGTGTGTATCAAGAATTAATTCAGTATTTTCCACAAGAAATTTTTGCATGTACATATGTATGTATGTATGAGCCATTACCAATGTAAAATTGTATGAATATAATCATCTACAGAAAAGGTACTTAAATGGAAAAAAAAATTTGCATTTATGTATTAATTCATAATTATAGTTGATTTTTGCTGAAATTTGTGTATATTTGTATTTTCTTCCGGATATAAATGGCTCTATGATTAAAAGGAAGTATATGACCAAGTATTCAACCTTATATATGGATAAAATCTCTAACAATAGCCCTACCGTTCAGCGTTCGTTATAGGTTGTTACCTATAGCGAACTCAGAAGCTACAAAAACTTTTATAAAGTTTTTCGATTGAGTGAACGATCTCCCAAAGCCTTTTTTAATTAGTTTAAGGCGGCTTTGATCTCTGTACCCTGACGTGACTGAGAAAGCCCTTTCCAGGCTTGCTATTTCACTGATTCTCACCAAAACGTCATCAGGAGGATTTGTAAAATGTTCAAGACTTTCTCTCCTATATCTAAACAAATTTTCTCTCTCTCTCTCTCTCTCTCTCTCTCTCTCTCTCTCTCTCTCTCTCTCTCTCTCTCTCTCTCTCTCTCTCTCTCTCTCTCTCTTCATGCATACCTAAAGAAATCGTACAATTTTTTTTAATATGCACCGACATATATTGAACTATATAAGGCTGTGATATGCCTGTATACATTTAATTGTGAGAATATAGCACTATATAATGTCTAGCAATTGAAAAGATTACCTTGCCAAAAACAGGAAGCAAACAGAACGTTTTATCTCATTTATTAAATTCAAAATTCTAAGGTTATATCTTAATCCTACAGTTCTGTTTCAAAAGCACATTACCATTCTCCATCTCGCTCTTTAGCCACTTCTTCTTCTCTCTTAGATCCGCCAAAACTCCGGTCTTCAGCAGGTACTTCCTCCGTGCTCTTCTTAGAACTGGCTACCTCATCACCCTGACCTGCGAGTCTCCGGTAGGCAATCCTCCTCCGGAACTCACCTGGTACAGGAACGGCCAGCTCCTGAAGCCTCAGAATTCCACTTCAGGAGGCGAAGAGGAAATAAACGAGGAAGGAATGCTGAGTTTGGTCGTTGAGGTGAGACCAGAAGACGATAAGGCTGTTTACGAGTGCCAGG
>NC_089770.1:29010490-29027990 GCF_040412425.1 Macrobrachium rosenbergii | reverse complement strand
AAATAGTGAGAAATGTTGATAGCAAAATAAAAAAAAAAAGCATTCCCTTGAGATCTAAATCCTTTATAAGATAAATACCGATTGGTTATCTTCAGTAATGCAAAAGCGAAGCTCACTGTGATACTCTAATAGGTTTTAAAATATAGATACATACATATATGTGCATATTATATATATATATATATATATATATATATATATATATATATATATATATATATATATATATATATATATATATATATATATATATATATATATATATATATATATATATATATATATATATATATATATGTATGTATGTGGTAAAAGTGACTAGTAGAATCTATATATATATATATATATATATATATATATATATATATATATATATATATATATATATATATATATATATATATATATATATATATATATATATATATATATATATATATATATATATATATATATATATATATATACATATATATATATATATATATATATACATATATATATATATATATATATATATATATATATATATATATATATATATATATATATATATATATATATATATATATATATATATATATATATATATATATATATATATATATATATATATATATATATATATATATATATATATATATATATATATATATATATATATATATATATATATATATATATATATATATATATATATATATATATATATATATATATATATATATATATATATATATATATATATATATATATATATATATATATATATATATATATATATATATATATATATATATATATATATATATATATATATATATATATATATATATATATATATATATATATATATATATAGAAAAATCGCAGGGGAAACAGACCCGACAAACATCTCAGGTTGAAGAGGTAAAAGCATGCATGTCCCTTACAAGATCAAGTTTATTCTGCCAACGTTTCACAAACATGATGCCTCTTCAA
This sequence comes from Macrobrachium rosenbergii, assembly GCF_040412425.1. Taxonomy (NCBI): domain Eukaryota; kingdom Metazoa; phylum Arthropoda; class Malacostraca; order Decapoda; family Palaemonidae; genus Macrobrachium; species Macrobrachium rosenbergii. The sequence continues at coordinate 29,027,009 of NC_089770.1, read as the reverse complement.
GGCTGGAAAATTACACACAATAAATACTTAAAATGTCACTTCTACAAAATTGAAAACATTTACAAGTACAAAAATTAAAACAAGACCTTGAAAGGAACACCTACCAAGGCCAGAGCTAAAAAGTGACTAAAAAGACAGGGAGAAAATAAACAGACGAAAGAAACCTATAACGAACGTGGAGAGTAAACGAACAAGTAGCTATGCTATAAACAGTTGTGTGGACGACGATTGGGTGTTTAGTGTTGGTACATTAGTTTTTATAAAAGCGACTCCAACACCATCAGCTCGTCGTCCTTACGGGCAGATCCAATAATTTTAAAATCATTTATATCCAAACGGGTACAACAGATCTTAGAATGGTTCCGAAGATTGGATAGTTCGGGATTGGACAATGTGCAACCCGTCCTGAAGCTGACACCTTGGTGGGAGCAGAAACGGACCTTGAGAAGTCTCCTCGTACATCCAACGTAGGTTCCCAGACTACATCTGGGACAGGTATATTTATAGATAATGTTGGATGTCAAGGAAGGGCTCAGTCTGTCCTTCATTCTGAAAAAAGAACGGATATTTAGAGGATTTCGTGGAATCAACTTCAGATTTACAGCTGGCAATTCATGATGAATTAAATTCATACATTTCTTTTTAAAACTTTTGTCATGAAGGAAAGGGAACTTAGCATAAATACATCATTTGGGAACGGTGTATGTGGGAATAGGTTGTTTCATTTTTGCGGTTAAGAGCTTATTAAATACTCGATGGAAATAATGGGATGGAAAACAATTGTTGCGAAAAAAAATTAGCCAAGAACTCTACTTCTTTATGAAAGGCTGTCCAGCTGGAAGTCGGAGAATACGCCCTGTGGAGGAGGGTAGAGAGAGAATTCAACTTAAAACTGAAATTACATGAGCTATAAAAATTGGTGCCGAAACCTGTAAAAGTATTTTTCCTGTGAATGCAGGTTTGAAACCCATTATTTTCCCTGGTGGTGCGTAAGTCAAGAAATGATAAAGAGTTACGAGTTTCTTTCTCGACTGTAAACCTAATATTGTGATGTTGGGCATTAAGGAATTCTAAAAAGGAATCTGCATTAAAATCGCGTGTAAACAGGGGCAAAGGTGTCGTCCACATATCTTTTATAAAATAAAGGGTGGAAACTAAGGGGACAATGTCAAATACTGTCTCCTACAGGGAGTTCATAAAATATTGGCGAAGGGCTTCCCATTGCCATCCCCTCCACCTGTCTGAAACAAGAATCATTAAAAATAAAGACCGTGCCAAGCACGGCCAATTCTAACAGTTTTAATAGAACCTTATTTAAACAACTTTTAAAATTGGCCGTGCTTGAAATATTTTTATCAGAATGAATTTCTTGATATTCTCAATAACGTTATTCTTTTGTTTGTAATTTCTACCAAAATGAAAGTTACCTAGTTCTCTCATCTCCTTGTCCTAATCTCCTGCTTGGAATACCTCTCATTCATCCCCTTGTCTTTCCTGTAGAAATCTTCGAGAGAAAGTGGATCAGGTGTGTGCCCCTTACTGTGTTAATGACTGTAGACCCTAGGGCATCTGAAGATTGTTGACCGTGGCGTCAAAGCTTCTCCCTTCCTACCACCTTCAGTGCACATTTTTGAAGAATAAGTCCCACCTTTGAAGGGATGTCCTAACGGGACCAACCAATCAGGTACCAGGGCCTGCTATGGGCCTACACATCCCACGGAAGTTCAAGTACCCAATCACCCACCAGAATTCCCATATTGACCACCTTCAGTGCTGCTTAACAGCAACCATCATAACAGAAAGACTGGTGAGGACTCAGTTGCAGCCAAAAGGTCAACAAAGACAAGTAAAAACCAGACTTCTTAGCCAGTGGGGGAGACAATATCCAAGGCAATGCTGTAGCTCCAAGCAGTACCCTGGCTTCCCTGTGTTGAAGATACTGCAACAGACAGGAACAGACTCTTGTTACATAAAAAAAAGTCTGCCCCGAAAACCTTCCAGAAGTGTGCACACATGTTTGGGAACCAGTGGTGTATGTGGAAAGACTAGAGGGTGGCCCTACAGGGAACTGTTTTCCAAGTAACATGTTCTAAGTCCTGAGTACCAGGGTGTGGATAAAACAGATATCCCTAGTGTGTCATGTGTATACTTGTGTTATAAGGGGAATAGTGCTATATTTTACCTACATTAATTAATGTATTCACTGCTTTTTTTTTTTTTTTTTCTGAGCAAAAGGATGTGAATGTGTTGCCACTAACACATTTCTGGAAGGTTTTTGGTGTGAGCTGGGACAGACTTGTTTATTATTTCGCCTGTATGTATAACTGAAATAAGAAGGATTAAAAGAATAAGTAACTAAAGTTAATTACCATCTTTGTTTCTTTGTCAAGTTTAGCATGCATTTTTTTTTCTTCAAGGGATTAATGTAAAATTCTTTATGTTCATATGTCTTAACATTTTCTTTTGACACAGCACTACTTTTGTGTGTTAATGTAAATGTTCCTAGTCTTACTTGGTATGCATGTTTGGTAACAGATTTTCCAATAAGTGTTCGGTCCCAGGTATGTTGAAATGTAGTTCACTTCGAGAGATTAGTGCAAATTGTGATTAAGTTTTGGTGATGATAATATCTTAATATTCATCTAGTCCTGTGTCAGCGAGTTTTCGTGTAACCCAGTGTTCCAATTTATTTTTGTTGGTATTTCTAACTTTTGTCTCCTTTCACGTGAGTTGTGTTTATTTTTGTGAATTTTGTGATCAACTGTTTGTCATATAGTTATTTTCCTTTTTTAATAGCTATTATAAACTGATTCATCCACGCAACCTTTTTCTTCTTATGCCATTACTATTGTTTCTTGTTTTTCATATGTGACCTTTATCTCACATTTTTCAGTGTTCAGCCACTATATCTCTCGATGTAGTTATTACTCATTTTCACTGTCTGGAAAGTGGTCTTGTAACTAGTGATAGATTTCATACATAAACTGTGTAGTACTTTACCTTTGTGTATTTACTCTTTTTATTGAAGCGATTCAACTATTAATTTATAATTTCTTGTTTTTAAGATTGAAAAATTTTGTGCAGTTGCTCATCATCTCAATGACTGAAATGAACTTTACTATCTAGCATAAATTTTTGTGGAATAAATTGTTAACCTTTGGCAACCGCACTTATTACCTAAACCTTTGGTGGGTCCAATTTTTATTACATTTGGTATAAGTAAAACCTGTGGTCATGCTGGAGAATTCCATGACTGAGAAAGACCCATGTCTTTAACAGTACTGAATTCATAACTAAGAAAGTCCTTGGGTGTATGATGGCAAAAAGAGGAGTCTGTGCGAACGGAAATTGAGAGATTACTTTAGATACAGGAGTGGCAGGGGAACACCTTTAGACGCAGATGCCAGTCTGAAGCTGGGCAAAGGACAATCGTGCATAATCTAGAATCCATTTGAAAGCCCTCGTTTCCTTGTTAGTTAAATCTCCCCTTCAGTTTCTGCAAGTAGCTTGCATTTTCTTCGTTTTCATTGCCTCTTTTTCTTTTCTTGTTTTTAATCTTCCTACACATTGGATTGTCCCTTCCTTAATACCATAACATAGGAAGTTGGGGCCTATCCTGGATGTATCTATGATAATGTAGTTAATTTACTTTTAATCACGATCTATTTGAGTGCTACCAACATATGAATTCGTAGATAATATTTAACACTAAGAAGAGACATTAATTATAAGAAAATGGACCACTGAGGTGAAACTGTTGTAATCCAATTCCCCGCTCAACCTTCGTGATCACTGCTATGAAAACAAGATTCTGATAAAATGAAGATGATACATGATAGTGAGGGCATCTCAGAACTCCCGTTAGGCAACTGTGAAACAATTGTGGCCACAGTTACAGCAAGTATGGAACATCTCATAGTTCCTTTAGGGACGAACTCAAGGATGATGTTGAAGAAGCTGACTTAGAAGCAGAAGGAACAAACTCTTGGGATGCTTTATCTGAGAGACAGAGTTCTGAGCACCCATTACAGGCATAAGAGAACCCTGAGGTACAACGAGCCCTGGCAAAAATCGATTTACTGCAATTGCACCTGCTGCAGCCCAGCTGGCCACACAAACCTCATCTCCACCCTGATGATGATGCCAGAGCAGGCCTGTTAGCGATCTCTTGCAGTTCATCCCAAAATTCAAGGAGGATCAATCTGATGAATTCTTCTCATAGCTTGCAAAGCTGATGGAATGGTTTGGCAAGCTATCAGATGAGTAGTCACCCCTCCTTGCAGGTCTTGAGGATTGCAAGATCCTCACACCAGATGAAATGAAGAACTATGGCCCAGTGAAGTCCTGGGTTCTTGTGGCATGCAACATCTTGCCAGAGGCATATTGCCATTGCTATCGAAAGATCCGGTGAGCAGAAGGAGAGTCTCTCACTCAGACAGAGAGCTGATTGAGGGCTGCTCTAGATCATTGGCTCATCTCTGCTCTGTAGGAGAAAAATGACAACACCTTCCAAGAGTTAATACAATTGGAGAGGCTCACTTCACTGTTGACTCCAGAGGTGAGGAATGCCTTCTTGAAGGAGGATGTCACAAATGTCAGAACCCTTGCTACACTCACCTCTTGATGTATACATGGAAAGAAGAGCCCTCTCATAACTGCCAAGGATTCCCACATTACCAGAGGAAGGTTCTACACAAGTGCAAGACAAGAACAGAACATTTGTGGAATACCCACAAGAGTACCAGACAAGTTGCTGTTAGCAAGGAAGGAGCAGTGCCACTCCTACAAAGGCTAAAAACCTGCATATACTGCAGGAAAAAAGAGCACACAGTATCCCATCAGGAGGCTGGAAGAAAGTCCAGTCAAGCCAGAGCCATCAAACAAAACACCAGGGAGCTTCCAAAGATCTACCAAGGCAAGGAGGAATAGAAGAGATTGAAAGCCCAACAGTTGACTGCCCAAGCAGATGAATGAGTGGAACAGGGAAGGAATACCTTCACATATAATGGATTTGTGTCCCTGCAGGAACCACATATCAAACCTACAAAGATTATGATGCTACATGATATGGGGGCAGAGCAGACTCTGCTGCATAAGGCTGTCCCGCCCTATGGAAGACTGGAGAGCTACCCCTGCACCAGGTTTTCCTTGACATCCCACTCCAGTCAGGAAAAGTTATTGTTGCTATCATGGAGGAGAAGCCCCTTGCTGGAGTTCAACTACTCTTGGGTAATGATGTACCTGATGCTATATGCTGTAAGGATAGTGCACAGCATGAAAAGTAAGAAAAACTGTAAATACTAACATTCACACCCAAAGTAAAGCTCAGAGAGCCACGACAGAATGTTTGGAGGACTAAACACAGTCTATACAGGTGATCTAACCAGCACTTAATCACAACTACTCCCACCAGAACTTTATAAAGAACAGAATCCTCCCAGGCTTAGGCTCAGAGTAGGCAGGATACCACCTTCAAGATGGAGTCTTGATGCAGTAGTTGTGCATTCTGAAAGCCCCTTCTAATGCAGAATTGTTAGTGCTAAATCTGGTAGTAGTGCACAATAAAATTCCCTGGGAAGACACATTGAGTTAATAAAACCTGAGAGAGGATCTTGTGCAAATTCTACTGGCCCAATTTCATCAAGAGTGTTGCAGACTACTGTTGCAGTTATCATGCACACGAAACTACTAGGAAAAAAGACCCTAATCTGTGGAAGGCTCCACTGCTACCAATTCCCAATGTAACTGAGCCCTTCCCAAGAATACTTCTGGACATAGTAGGGCCCTTTTCAAGGATGGAGTGAGGGCACATGTACCTTCTCAACCTCATGTGTACCTTGACTTGTTTTCTGTGGCCTTTCCTTTGTGAACTGCAACCAGATAAGCTGTTATCCACGCTCTTACTAAATTTATCTCTACATTTGGTCTCCCATGAGAGATCCAGACGGATTACAGTAGTGTATTTTTGCCAACAGTCTTCATCAACATGATGATAGAGTTAGGAATTAAACACATCATGCCCCCTGCCTGCCAGCCACAGTCACAAGATGCCCTGGAGCATTTACATGCCATCCTCAAGAATGCCTTGCAAGCACATTGTCTTGACAGCATCACCAGAGACTGGTATGAAGGAGTTCTCCTCCTGATGTTTGCAAGACAAGATTCCTGATAGGAATCTTTGGGTTTTATCCCATTCCAACTCATGTTCTTACTGAAGGAGGTTTGTATAGGAGACCGAGAACAAACAAAGAGTGCGCAATTGTACCTATAAGAATTCAGGGAAATAATACATGAAGCCTGCCAGTCAGCTCATGAGTCCTTAACTGAGGCACAGAACATGAAGTTATGGTATGACACCACAAGCTGAGTGAAGGACTGAAAGTTCCAGGTAGGAGAGGAAGTCCTTGCTTTCCTGTTTGATCCTGGGAATCCCCTGTCTGCAAAGTACCAGGGACCACGTAAAGTCACCTATAGTCACCAAATCTGGTTGGTGAAAAGTAACTCAAGTGTACCTCATTATTAGGTTGAAGCCTTATATGCACCAAGAGAGCTCCAGTGCCATCCCAGCTGTATACCTGATTGCTGTCATGAGTCACGTATCAAGCTATGAAAGCCTAAATAGTGGAGAAAACCGAAATGAATAAGACAATGATCCAGACAGTATGCCCTAAGAAACAAAATTAAAGAACTCGAAGATTCTAGAAAACTTTGATTCAAAGTTATCACTTGACGAAGGAGCAAACAAGATATTTGTAAACTGGTTATGAAATATGAAAGTTTATTCCCAGATGTCTAAGGCAGCACCAACATTGTCCAGCATGATGTTGCTGTATGCCAGTACACCAACAAGAATACAAAATCTCACCACAGAAGTGGGATCTACTGCAGAAGGAATTAGACTATATGTTGGCCCATGACATCATCCACCCCCGCTATGTAGTTGACCCTGCATGCTCGTCAGGAAGTTCGACAGTGGAGTCCATTCTGCAGACTATTGCTGGTTTAATAGTGTCACCAAGTCCGATTCCTTCCCCCTACCAAGAACTGATGACTGCATGGGCACCATTGTGAATGCAAAGTATATCACCAAAAGGGATACTAGTGTGTCCCTCTCACAGAACAGGCTCGTAAAGTCCCCACCTTTGTAACACCTCAAGGATTGTTCATGTACAATGTGATGCCTTTCGGCGAGAAGAACATTCTGCCACCTTCCAGAGGATGATCAATGCCCTTATTCAAGGGACTGGAAAAAATGGTGGCCTAATTGACTAATAAAGGTATGTATTCCAGTTCTTTTTTTTATATAATTCAGTTCAAGATGAGTATCCAAAACATGTACATCAAGCAAGAATAAAAGAAACTTCGTATCTTGTGCACTTTAGCCAATTTTTAAGGTAATATTAGTAGAAATAAAAATTTCTTGAATAGTTACAAATAGCACTATTTGGGGTCTAAAGTATTTAAATGTCAAGAATTGGCAGGAATTGCACAGATTAAATATCGTGCAGCAGTTAATAAAATTTAAATATCCCCTCCTGATGACTAGTTGACTAGAGAATGTATTTGAGTGTCTACATACCAATATTATGGAAGGGATTGCGTCACTATCTCATTCCTGTTAAATATGCAAAGGTAACTGAAATTATCATTGACCAAATTAGATGGAAAGTAAATTTCGACGGTTCTTATCAACTGAATTTGCTGTAAATAGTGACGTGCTACAAAGGAAGGTTAGAGGTTTGCCTTTCTCATAGATGAAGATGGAAAGGAAGATCTAAGAAGATATTTAAATCAGCAATATCCAAAGGATCTACAAAGCTTGCTTAATAGAGATGGCAGAGTATGCTCAGAAGTACAAAAAACATTACATAGAGTAAGGCCTCATGAGGCTGAAGCATTCAAATATTTGTGGACAATTATGTCTAACAAGGAGTTTCTTGAGTTGAAATATAATGAAAGGCTAAAAGAGGTAAATCAAACAAGAGGCGGGCTGTAAAAGATCTGGAAATTAAATAAACTGAACTTGCATATGAAATTAAGTCTATTATGATCTGAATTGCTAAATAGTCAATATTCATGGTATGACAGTGAAAGTACATATAAATTATTTTAATGATTTCAGAATAAAGCTTTAAAAATATTCTAAGGGCCATATGGCAGGATAGATTTAAACAATACCATAAAGAAAATTACAGTTTGTAGAAGAAAGAGAAATGGCTTAGACATGTCCTTCACAGAATCACTTGGAGAATAATTCGTGATAGTCAACTGGGACCCTGTGGACACGAAAAGAGTTGAAAGATCTAGACCACCTACAATGAGAGCTATCAGAAAAGAGACTGGAAATGAGTGGAGACTTGTGGATGATTCACAGGAGAGACGAGTGGCAGAATTTCGCAAAGGCCCTTTGTGTCACACAGCATTAGAGGTAGTGATGATAATGATTACATATATATATGTAACAGACAATGGTAGATTGGTTACTGGCCCTAGGGAAAAGGCTGAACTGCTTTATCGAGCTTTTGAAGCTAATCAGTCAGCTAAGAATGTTCCTGATTCTTGTCATCCTGAACCTGTTCTTACAAAATTTGCATTTCGCTCGAGGGATGTTAAGAAAATTCTTTATAACCTTGATAGCTGGGGTGGAGAAGATCTCGACTGTTTCTTCGCTTAGACTTTTAAAAAAGTTTCTAGTATATATGTTGTCTCCCAAGATTAGTAGATTCTATAGATTTTTATGTAGATGTAATATCTTTTAGTAAATCACAAGGCACTTGTTTATAAACTTCAGAATCTTGGAATGGGTGGATATGCTTTAGGATTACTTCTAGACATCTTTACAGGTAGCAGCAACGAGTTGCTGTTGATGGGATCTTTAACGAACCAAGACCCATTGTGTCTGGAGTTACACAGGGTAGTGTTCTTGGTCCACAGTTATTTTTATTTTTAGTTTATACAGGTGATATGGTTGTTGGCCAGGAACACAAGATTATTCAGTATGTTGATAATGTAACACTTTGTGATTGTAGTAAATTTTCCACTTATATGGCAAGAAGCTGCCCTCGGCCACAGTCGGGACATGGACTGCATCAGGGAATGGTGTAGTCAGTGGGATATGAGGCTGAACTCCAGTAAAACGAAAACACTATTGATTAGTAGATCTCGTACAGGTTTTCCACCCCATCCTCCCCTTTAGGTGAATTGGACTCTGTTGAATGAGTCTGAAGCTTCAACTATTCTAGGTGTAACTTTTGACTCACATCTTACTTAAAAATTTGTTGTTTTCCAATATTTTTTAATGCTTTTCTAATGATTATGTCAGCAATTTCCGTCTGAAATACTCTGTTAACTTCCCCCCACCCCTGGGCCACCATGTACTTCTATCATTTCCCACCTGGAACTATAGCCATTACTGGAAATGATAATATCAAGTAATTCTATGGAGCTGACAGTATCATATTGTGCGCAATGCCAGTTTACTGTAGACTGATGCATCCTGGGGGGTGAAGTTCCATGACCAAGTTAGGGCCAAATGATTTAGGTTAGGTTTAAGGAAGTCTAAATCAGAATACATCCATGTGTTTCACGCATATCTCTTCTTCTCCTTCAAAAATGCGTACAGTAGTTCCTACTAGAAACCCCATAATTATTAGACATAAAATTATTTGTGTTATGGGTAAAAAAAAATATTGCGTCCTACGAAAATGAATGTCAAATTCATAAAAATCTCGTGAGAAATTAGTGGAAAAACTAAATTTCCATGCTGAACTCGATTATTGGTAGCAAATAAAATTTAACCTTTTTTGTTCCTTTAAACGTCTATCAGGAAGATATAAGACTGAAACTGAAAATTGTCTATATATTTCGGTAAAATTACTGTTAAATGTACAAAAAAATAGATGGGATTTATATCTAAAATATTTACCGTTTTTTTTTATATTTTGCTTTTATCCCCGGGGGGCAGGCAAACATGGCGCCCAGTGGAGGTTCCGCCATGGGATGAACGTGAAAACATGAAGAAAGATGGCATATTTCTCATTATCTCGTCAGATTTCTAAATTGTTTCACCTGTACTGTATTATATCTTTACGATATCTTAACGCGGCAGCCTCCTTTACATTTACCGTGACCGTATTTCAAGTAAAAACGAGAAAACGAGGAACTGCAAATAACCTTTAACAAGAACTTCATCAGCATCCGGAGTTCTACACTAGATAAGAATTTGTACAACCAAATTTATACAACCACAATTGACAGATGCTTTATAGGCCATCATTCCCAGTTACTTCTTGATCTTAGCTTTTATACAAACATAATTATTAGAGCTTTGTTATTTGTGGATATGTCATCCATTGCAACAATAAAGGTCTTAATAAGGGCCTGAGGAAAAAATATTGTTTGTCTTACTACGATTCTATAGGCAAAACTATTTTTTAAGTTAAAAAGTGTAAATCAGGACACAAATAGTCTTTAAAATTGAATTTTCTCTTCTGCCTATTGCAATACCAGTGAAATGCTAATTATTATTGTTAATAATATAATTTATAGTTATAAAAACTGCTTCAGCACATAGGTTTTCGTCAAATGATCGCCCTTACCTATAAACAGCATCAATGCCAAGAATGATGAATAAGACTAGAGCAAATCCAGAGAAACTCTGGAAAACAGTTATTTAAATACCCATTTGCCCTCCTCAAAAATGATTAGGCTTTGAATAGTTCATCTGAACAGTGTTTATTATATATTTTCACTACAACATAAATGTACTCTACTTTTCCATTCCAGATTCTTGGCAGGACAGGATCTTGCATGACAAGAAAGTTCAAGTGATATATTGCGTTAACATTAATAACAATAAAACTTCATATTGTAAGCTTCCCAGCCTCAATGCCAAACCCAGGTTTAGTTGCCAGGTTTAGCAGCTTCTTGCAGAGCACTCTCACTGCTGTGTGCCCATACATCACTTGCATTTGCCATCATATGGTCTTCAAACTGCGTGGGCGACAAATCTCCTTGAACTATTGATGGCCCATAGGCAGTATGAAAACAGATCAGAGCCTGCTACTAAAGTTAGTTGTTTCTCTGCATCTTGAGTATGAGTTTTCTTATTTTGGTGCCCTCATAATGACCTGGCACATATATACCCTACCAACAAAGAAGCCACTAACAAACTAGGACTAAATAAAGCATCTCTGCTCTAGCTTCACTCTTTCTTGAGAACCAATAGTTGATAGAGCATTGTTTTTGTATCAAACTGTGTGATTCCTAGCCAAAGTGCAGCCAAGCCTTCCAGTATAAACGTCACCAATGACTAAATGCAGTGTCTCAACTCTGGCTTTTTCTTCTTTGAAAGACTAAGATCATCCTCTGTAGCACCTGCATGGCTTTCATGTAAACCACCTAATTCTCGTACTAGATATGGCCATGCAGCGACCACTAACAGGCTAAATGTAATGTCACCACTTGCTTTGCTCTTGAAAGTTTATAATCATTTCAAGAGCACAGCAGACTAAATATGGCCGTGCCTAACTCTACAAGAAGATTGGTAGGGAAAGGTTCTAAATCACTCGATGATAACAGGTGAACACAAAATTTATAAACTTCCTTTACAGCAATAGAACCTACAGCCTGGTTCTGAAACGTGGATATACAATTTTCCTCTGAACTGTCACAGGTTCAGTGATTAAGGTGGTCTATGCAGTTGAAGCTATCCCAGACACCCTGTTTCCCTGGATCATGCATTGGCTTGAATACAATGATAGATTTATGTTTTGAAAACATTGAATATGTGAGGTTAATTTACCACTAATAAACACAGAGCACAAGTTGAAAAAACGAGAATAAAAAGCCACTATATTTTAATTTTAATTTATGTACAATACTTAATTACATATGCAATAAATTAACCGCATTAAATTTCAACCAAATATGTGACAGATGTTCCAGGACTCCGATAGTGATAAATTCTGTTTTGATTCCTGATCTTTGAGATAGTTGTAGCAGAATCAAATTTCCCATGCACACTATCAAAAGCCTATAATTCCCTGAAAGTGAATACTTTTGATCAAAAACATAACATCATTATATGAAGAAACAAACCTGTGACTGAAAACAGAAGGAACCGATAGGCTTCTAATAATGTCAACATGTAATTACAGGATTGGTAAAAAGGTAACATTATAAAAGTGCAAAAATTACACTTTATACCTCCATCAGAAAATTTGTGGTTCTCTTAACAGCACTTTTGCTTAGTTGGTTCTGAATGATCATAATGGATCATGTCAAGATTAGTGAACCCAACATCTCCATGTCAAGAATAGCGTACCCAATGATCCCCTTGTAAAGAATGGCCAACCCTTTCTGGTCCGCACTCCAATTCCACATGATGGCTAGTACTAAACACAGAGAAACAGTGATTCACCTACACTGTTTTGCCATGTTTAGTACTAGCCCATGGGGGTGTCAAATGTATTTCACCTTGTTTAGTACTGGCCCCTGGGGCGTCAAATGTCTGGTACCGAAGTGTTCAAGTTTAGAACAGCAAACCCAATTATTCCCATGTAAAGAATAATGAACACAATAATCTTCTTGCAAAGAAAAACGAACCCTGCTGTGAGTGGGTTCGCTATATTAACCACTGGGGACTGGAGGTAATATATATTACAGCACTGAGGAACCTGGCCAATATTAAGGTAATAATAAATCACTGCACTGTGAAGTCACAGCCTATATCACCACAAACAGTAAGGGGATTTACTAGGCTAATGCAGTGTTATCCATTATGAACTTCTGAAGAATATGCTCTTGAAAGGTTCATCGTATCATGGCGATGAATAGTGAACTACCAGCTTGCAGATTAGAGCATTGACAGGCGACAGAGAGCAGAGTGGCTGAAATGAAGTTACTCCATTCTCAGGTGATCACCAGAGAATGAAGCAAACTCCACCTCTGAGAAGGAGTGATAACTGCCATAACTACTTTAGATGGGATAGCAAGGATAACTGTAGTAACTGGAACAACTCCCAATATAACTCCCAGTATAACTCCTGGTATAACTCTTCTGACAATATGAATTCGAGTTTGTTTACTTTTCCCCAAGTCAAGGAAGCAGAAGTAAAGGGTGCAAAATAAAAATACAGCAGAAAACAGAGCTATCTATTCTCCAATTGTGCCATTTTGTATGTACACCTTAAATTTTTGCAAATATTCCTGATCTTCAAATTATCCCTACCGCCACCTGCCTGTGGCTATCAAGAACTCAACTACTCAACACACCTTTTGGGGACACAATGGCAAGGCCTTCCTAGGATGAACTTGAGTCCTACTTGATGCTGCTGGACTTTTACACCTATTGGAAACCCTAAATCGTCGACCTGGTGAAGGAAATATGACTTGACAGCTGCCAAACAACATACAGGCTGCCCTCCCCAGTGTCGTAGGAACACAGATGTTGGATCTCCTGAAGGAGGTAGACAATTACTAGAGCCCTGTATTGCTTCACAACAGCAGTATCAGAACCAAAATAATGACGTATTGACAGAAGCCAATGCCAGGCACAGCACCCCATCAGTGAAAGACAAAAAGGGTGTCTTCTGTATATACTACAATAAATTCAACACTGTAAGGTGCAGCTGGAAGAAAAATAGGCAGGGCAGACACCCAGATAATCACAGTGGCCACCACAACCCCAACAGATCCACCAGATTCTACATCACAAACCAGGGGCCCATCAAAAGGCTCATGGTGGATACGGCAGCCTTCAAATCTATCCCCGTAGCATCTTTGTTGGGCCATCAGAAGCTCCAAGACACTGACCTACGATTCCTGGCTGCCAAGGGCAACCCGATATCGCCATATGGCTACAGGTGTCGGGACCGTTCGTTACTGGACCGTTTGTACCCGGACATTTCGTTACCGGACATTACGCTATGGGACAGTTCGTTACTAGGACCCTTCGCTACCAGGCCATTACGCTACCAAAAGGTCAAAGTTTTGTCTACTATTATTTTTGTAATTAAATGTTGATCACCTTGTTAATGTAGTTCCTAACTTGAAATACTGAATAGTTGTTAACATAATTACTATTATACATCTTACCTTGTTACGTAAATACTGGATACTATTATACATTTTACTTTGTTACTGTAACTAAACCAACGTATTTCATTTGCTAAGTATCTCTTTTTAAAAGTGACTGATCCTTAGTCAAGATGCCCAGGACGACTGAATCCAGAAGAAAAACAAATCAAGTTGGTGGATGATTTGAATTACATATACTGTAAGCAGAAGGAAAATAGTGATGGGACAAAACAATATTGGATGTGTGAAAATCGGACGTGTAAAGCAAGAGTGCACACAAACGTTGATGAGGATAATTATGTAATAATAAAGGAAGTCGGTGAACACAATCATACTACCACGGCTTCTTCTGTAAGTGCAAAATGTGCAAGCAATTAAATCAAAGATAAAGCTCTTGGAACCCAGGACTCTTCACGTACTTTGATTGCTACTGAATTAAAGAATTTACATGAATGTGCCATAGCTGAACTTCCTTGTCCATCAAATATAAGTCGTAATATACGCCGATGGAGGCAAAAGGAAAACAAATCTCCTCCAATTCCACAAGTAAGGCATGGTTCTCTGATTCCCGAAGACTACGCCAAACTGAGTACTGGGTCATTATTCCTGCAATACGACAGTGGCGAAGACGATCTCGAAAGGATTTTGGTATTTGCATCTGCAGATGGATTAAGTGATTTGAAAAAGTTTAAAGTATGGGCAGGTGATGGAACATTCAAATGTTGTCCAATTATATACTATCAGTTATATATGTTGCATATACAAACTAAAGACATAAGTATTCCCCGACTTTTTGCACTACTACCTGATAAAACCAAAGCCACTTACAAGCGCCTTTTTCTGTAATTAAAGACCTTGTACAAAATCATGAGCCAGATCGCATTGTGGTTGATTTTGAAAAGGCTGTCATTAATTCACTGAAGGCTGTTTTTCAAGAAACAGAAGTTAGCTGTTGTTTATTTCATTTATCTCAGAATGTTTACAAACATACAGTTCAAGCAGGGTACAAGGAACGATATCATCAAGACGACAATTTAGTTTAAAAGTGCGCTGTTTCCCAGCACTGGCATTTTACCATAAATGACGTTCTTTCAGGGTTTGAGGAGTTGATCGATGATAATGAAATTCCAGAAGAAATAGTTTCGTACTTTTCTACAAATTACATTGGTGGTGAACGAGGCCGGGGATCAAGGAGAAGACGACTAGAACCCTGTTTCCTATACAGTTGTGGAATGTGTATCTGAGGACAGTCAATGAAATGCCCAGGACAAATAACAACTTAGAGGGTTTTTATAGCTCTTTAGAACTTCAGTTACAAGCTCACATCCAAATATATGAAATTGATTGGTGCCTTGAAAAACGAAGAAGGACTAGCGAGACAAAATCATACAAGTAAATTGCGGCAATCTACCTTCAAAGAAAAGAAAGTATAAGAACTCTGAGCAGAGGTTCTTAATGTTATTAGTCGGTTTAACCCTGAATGTAAAATGGATTTTCTTCGAGCTATTGCTCATAATTTGAAGCTATATTAATAAAAACTTTCTTTTTATTTTATAATACATGACTAAACTAATATATGACCAAACTAGTACAGTAAATATTTTTAATATTTAGATTTTATAATAGATATATAGTATTACTATTGTATTATTATATATAAAAATGACAAACTATTATTATTATTATTATTATTATTATTATTATTATTATTATTATTATTATTATTATTATTATTATTCTTATCACATTTATCTAATTAAAAATATGAGGCTCACAACAAATCTAAAAAAAAAAAAAAGCTCTTTGGTAGCGTAATGGCCTGGTAGCGAAGGGTCCTGTGTAACGAACTGTCCTGTAGCAAAATATCCGGTAACGAAGTGTCCTGGGACGAACGGTCCAGTAACGAACGGTCCTAGCACCATGGCTACAGACACTTGCCGATGACCAGGCCTCCCTGTTTGGCACCGAACCCCTTGACACTTCAGGCTACTAGTGGACACCACCTGTTGTTGCCTTCAGTGACCTTGCTTCTTTCTTTATAGACAGCACCACTCACCACCGGACCCATTCGTTTCACCGATAGGCCCCATGGACCTATGCACCCTCCTACAAGATTTCCCAAATGTATTAAAGCCTTAACTCAAACATACTCTTAGGATACCTCAATCTGCAAACAGAGCCTGATCACGCCCCACTTCCAGACATGATGGAATCACTTCTACCCTGCACAGCGTAAGGTTGTTGTTTATATATTCATTTATACATTTTTTATGTGGCTAGTGATTCGTTCCACAATTAATCATTCCCATTTCTATTACGAATTTCTTATTTAAGAATCTTGCTTACATGCCACTGGCATACAACCATTTGTTCCTTAGTTGATCATGATTTCCTCACCCGTCTGTTAATTTCATTAGTACCGTCATTTCATTATATAGAA
>NC_089770.1:28917990-28995490 GCF_040412425.1 Macrobrachium rosenbergii | reverse complement strand
AGTGCTTCCCTGTGTGAATTAATTTCGTGAATGAATCATACCTTATTCATAGTGAACCTCAAGTTATTCCTCCCATTTGCTTGTAATTGCTACTGAGAGAAACCACATTTCCACGAAGCTTTATCTGAGATTATTCTATTTCCAGAGACGTGTTATATCGTTCACCCTCATCTTCCTGAACATCCAACTTGCCTAGAGAATTCTGCCCAACTGCGGGCAGGCTTAGCAACGTGCATTATTGCAAGAAACCAAAATCTGTACTGCTCTAGCCGTGGGCTCTCAGTGGTGCTGTAAATTGCATCAGTTATTTACTCGTCGCAAGCAGAATCAGTTATTTGGTGTGCTGTTAAATTGTAGCAATGATTTTATTTATCGAGAGTGGAATCAGTATTCTATTATTTGAAATGCCATAATTTGTGCGCAGTAAAGTAGAATATATAATGATCAGAACTTTCAGTTGGTGACCTTCCATTACTCTTATGTGTGATTTGATCTCTTCACATGTTTAGTGGGATTTTAGTGGGATATATATATATATATATATATATATATATATATATATATATATATATATATATATATATATATATATCACTATTCACCAAAAAACGTTGTCACATGCATTTTTAGACAAGCAATTAGGAATAGAATGGTCTGGTCACAAAATTGGAAGCAGTTGTGTACTACAGAAAAACTTCACATAGAGAAAGGTATGTTTCATGAATCAGGAAATGAAATTACACTTTAAAATTTAATACAAAGGACACATTAGTCGTAAATAAACCAATATACACTAAAATTAACAGGAAAAAAGTAATGTTCACTTCCTTTCATGTTTCGCATCTGAACCATTTTCTTAGACATATCAGCAAGTCAAACACATGTACATAAATTAAAATAACCTTTCTTTACATATTTACAGAGTCAATAGCGGCTATGACCTCTGTGAGCAGCAATAATGCCCACCATTCAGTGTGGCATGCTGTCCACCAGCTGTACAAGGTTCTCAGCAGGTATCCTGTCCTATTCTTCCAAGAGAGCCTGACCTAATTCTCTAATGGTGGATGGCCGGTTATCCCTTTGTCTAATTGCAAAGCCCAGTTGATCGCATAAATGCTCTATGGGGATGAGATCTGGGCTCAGTGCAGGCTGTCTCAAGACGTTCACATCCTGTCCTTCAAGGTAAATACCAGTACCAGAACAGTGAATCTCAGATTGGTAGCGATGGGTTACAGAGCCCGTAGATGTGCTGTAAGGCCAAAGCTCACCCCCAGACACAAAAGAGACTGTCTGGCTTGGGCCCATCAACACCGAAATCTGACTGTACAACACTGGCACCATGTGGGTTTTGGAGGTGAGTCCAGATTTCTGCTGTTTCCAGTAGATGCTAGGAGTGTACACAGACGGGCTGGAGAATGTCTCAGGGACCAGTGTATACAAGCTCGAGTTTCTGGAGGTGGTGGATCTGTTCATGTGTAGGGTGCCATTTGTGCAGACGGCAAGAGTCAGCTCGTCATTCAGGATTGAAATGTGACTGGTGACGTGTACAGACAGTTGCTGGATCAGAACCTTCTTCCATGGGTTCGTGGTTTGTTTGCCAATAATTTCCAGTACCAAGACGACAATGCCCCTGCCCATAGAGCACGTGTGGTGACTGCTTACCTTGAAGGACAGATGTGAACGTCCTGAGGCAGCCTGCACTAAGCCCAGATCTCAACCCCATGGAACATTTATGGGATGAATTGGAACGTGCAATTAGACAAAGGGACAACCAGCCATCCACCCTTAGAGAATTAGGTCAGGCTCTCTTGGAAGAATGGGACAGGGTACCTGTTGAGAACCTTGTACTTCTGGTGGACAGTATGCCACGCCGCCTGGTGGGCATTATTGCTGCTCACAGAGGTCATACCCACTATTGACACTGAAAATATGTGAATAAAGGTTATTGTAATTTATGTACATGTGTTTGACTTGCTGATATGTCAGAAAAAGGTTCAGATGTGAAATATGAAAGGAAGTGAACTTTACCTTTTTCCTACTAATTTTAGTGTATGTTGGTTTGTTTGTGACTAATGTGTCCTTTGCATTGAATTTTAAAGTACAATTTCGTTTCCTAATTTATGAAACATACCTTTAACTTTATCCATGCGAAGTTTTTCTGTAGCACAAGACTGCTACCAGTTTTGTGAACAGACCATTCTATTCCAAATTTCTCGTCTAAAAATGCATGTGGCAAGCTTTTTGGCGAATAATGTATATGCATATATACTTATATACATACATACATACATGCATACACACACACACACACACACACATATATATATATATGTGTGTGTGTGTGTGTGTGCGTGTATGTACTGTATATATACAAAGTGTGACTGACTTCATTTAGGGACTTAAAATTTTAATATTCTTTCATCAGAGATAGATGTATTCAATTTGTTTCAGCACGACGTGGAAGGGCGAGATCCAACAACGACATAAAATATTGACAGAGGAATATAGTTCAAGCGGCAATATAGTAATGCTGTGGGTATCTTATGCAAATAGGACAGACCCAATAGACCGAGAGTGAGAGTTTCCTAGTAATAAGATGTTACTGCATTCATCATCTTTGCCTCTAAATAGTTGGCGATTCAGTTATTTAGTTAAAAAAAAAAAGAGGACATGAACTGGATGTGATCTAGGTTGTTTTAAGAGTAAAATTAAGGCATTATTATTATCATCGGTTCATTTCACCAATTACAGATTAGCATTACAGATGTGAATGCATATATGCACATAACCCTGCATAATGTTTGATATATGTACATGTGTGTATGGTGAAGAGAAGTGGCAATCTCACATGCCTTTATAAGGCGCTGTTGGGCAAAGTAGTTGAATAGTGCAGCACTCAGCTCACGCATTTTGGATCCGTGGATCATTTCCGCATTACTCCCACACTTCATACAGATGTAAATGAGTATATACATATATATATACGAGTATATATAATATATATATATATATATATATATATATATATATATATATATATATATATATATATATATATATATATGTATGTATGTATGTATATTATATATATATGTAAGTATGTATGTATGTATGTATATATATATTATATATATATATATATATATATATATATATATATATATATATATATATATATATATATATATATATATATATATATATATATTATATATATATATACACTCATTTACGTCTGTAATGCTAATCTGTAATTGGTGAAATGAACCGATGATAATAATAATGCCTTAATTTTACTCTTAAAACAACCTAGATCACATCCAGTTCATGTCCTGTTTTTTTTTTTACTAAATAACTGAATCGCCAACTATTTAGAGGCAAAGATGATGAATGCAGTAACATCTTATTACTAGGAAACTCTCACTCTCGGTCCATTGGGTCTGTCCTATTTGTATAAGATACCCACAGCATTACTATATTGCCGCTTGAACTATATTCCTCTATGTCAATATTTTATGTCGCTGTTGGATCTCGCCCTTCCACGTCGTGCTGAATCAAATTGAACACATCTATCTCTAATGAAAGAATATTAAAATTTTAAGTCCCTAAATGAAGTCAGTCACACTTTGGTCCCTAAAAAAAATAAAAAAATAAAAATTTCCATGGATGAATTTTGGTGGTATTATGTTCATAAGGTAAAAAAGACCGTTAATTACGGTTCCGACAGTGTCTTTTTGAGGTATCTTCCCGATCACGCGTGAACAGCGAATGTTTTAACCTCAATCAGCTCGGGTCCGAAGGACACTAGAAAAACCAAGAGCAATAAGAAAGTGCAGCTCATAAGTAGGCTAATTGACTTGGCCCAGATACAAGCAATGAATCCACCCGCGCATAGAATGTAAAACTGCAATTCCCAGTAAGAATTTTATGAGTCGTCAAACGAGACCGAATGCACGAACAACGAAATGATGATAAGCATCGCACTACACAGGGACGTTGGATGCAAGTCTTTCCGAAGAGCCTGGTGGTGACTCTCCTCTAAACCGGAAAAATAAGTCGATGGCCAGCAGAATGAAAATGATATCTAATGTCAATAAAAAGTCGAGTATGACTGGATGACGTCTGCCAAGTGTTCACATGCCACTGCACTAGAGCATTTATGAATATTATATACCGAAGCCGTCACATATTCGGACTTTTTACACAACCACCGAGAACTTTACAAGATGTAGCACCTGACACACAAAGACCAGTTCTGGGGATTCGTTGAAGGGATACTCTGCCTGCAAGGCTATTTATGCTTGAGAAGCCACGCCCACAAAACCGATAGACCAATAACAAACGAGCTGTCTGTTGACCAACCAGCACTGTTCTTTAAAGTGATTAAAGAAATTTCCTTTTATCTGTTTGTTTCTAATTTAACGTTATAATGACTTTTATGGCTCAGCAGGGCTTTGAGAAAAAGATTTTTGTACGTAATTCAAGGTTCTTGATCATTACTGTGTTCAGGTTATTACAAAATATTTCATGATGTCGCCTATCTGAAAACTATGCTCCCTTATATCCAACCCTAGGGGAGCTGTTAATCAGCTCAGTGGTCTGGTAAAACTAAGGTATACTTTTTTCTCTCTCTCTCTCTTCTTTTAACTTCTCGTCGAAATTTGTCTTTCTAGACACGTTAGTTATTTCTCACGCCAGAGCAAAGGAGATACTGTGTCACATAGAAAACCTGTATCCTGCTTAGTTGTCCACAGAACTTTTTTCATGTCGGATCAACTGTTAAAGGACAGGAGTGAAATATTTAATTATTGATAATTTCATATAATAATATTCCCCTGGAACCTTGGTCTCGAATTCCGACTGACCAGAAGCGTAGCCGGCTTTCTTAGGCTTCATTACAGTTATGATGTCAAATTACTCATAATCATTCATTCATGCATTTCGTAGGCCCAGGAATTGGCGGGACCAATTTACATTCATCAACGAAAGGCAAGTATATGTTTCAACTAATTTTGGATAACAATCTAAGTTCTTGAAGTAAAGGTTTATCTCTATGGTCTGTGATATGTAAACAACTTTCTGTGAAATATCATGGTCATCTCATTCTGTCTTTCTACCTCTGGCCTCACAGCGCAAGCGGCAGCACATTCATTTCCTTAGCGAATAATCAACCTTCGATCCCCAAACCACATTAAGATGGAATGAGATAGACATGTCCCCTAAAAATCGAATTTGCTTCTATTGACTTAATCAGTGAGTGAATTATGTACCTTAGTTACTGGTCGGCCGTTGTGGGTTACAGCTGGGTGTGAAGGGGATTATATGTACTCATGTGTGTGTGTATATATATATATATATATATATATATATATATATATATATATATATATATATATATATATATATATATATATATATATATGCGAAGGAACGCGTGCTTGAGAATATCACTAAGTCCACGTCGGAAGGTGAGTGAAAATCGGGACTTTGAACAAGTACTTTCGTAGTTTATTCTGCATTTTCAAATGTGGAATAAACTACGAAAGTACTTGTTCATAGTCCCGGTTTTCACTCACCTTCCGACGGGACTTAGTGATATATATATATAGTGTGTATGTATATATATATATATATATATATATATATATATATATATATATATATATATATATATATATATATATATATACATATATATATATATATATATATATATATATATATATATATATATATATAGAGAGAGAGAGAGAGAGAGAGAGAGAGAGAGAGAGAGAGAGAGAGAGAGCACTAGACGTGAAGGATCAGTATTCCTTAAAATTATGTACCGCCATGAAAACTAATTTCAAACAGGAGGACCAGAGGAGGTGATCTCATCACAAGGGTAAAACGTTTCATAACATATATTTTATCTCTCTCTCTCTCTCTCTCTCTCTCTCTCTCTCTCTCTCTCTCTCTCTCTCTCTCTCTCTCTCTCTCTCATTGAAACCATGCTTACAATTGGTCAAATCATGGGTTAGGTTATTTTTCTTTTAACTGGATCATAAAAGACAGCTCAACATCCCCAAGCTGTTTTATATATTTTTTATCCAAGGCAATGAACAAGTTTTCAGTTTATGTACAACAGATTTCATAAACACAAAATCAGAAAATTTTGTGAAAAAATTCATCGTTATCTTTTATTCCATGAAGTCTTTTCCAGAGATAAAAGAAACCTCAAGTTCATCTCATAATCGCTGAAACGCTGAAGAAGCCGTTTCAGGCAATTATAGTAGGAAAAGAGCTTATCAGCAGAACATTGATTTCATGTATTGCGTCATTTGCTTTGTTGCTTTGCATTCTCACTTTTTACAGGATAATTAAGACATCTATGCCTCAGTACCTCTGCCAGTTTGTCCATTCAGTACTTTCTCCAAGTTCCTCGCTGGGCGAGTCGGTAGAGTTGTCGGCTAGCACTCTGCTAGGCCCGAGTTCGCGTCTCCGGCCGGCCAATGAAGAATTAGGGGAATTTATTTCTGGTGATAGAAATTCATTTCTCGGTATAATGTGGTTCGGATTCCACAATAAGCTGTAGGTCCTGTTGCTAGGTAACCAGTTGGTTCTTAGCCACGTAAAAAAAATCTAATCCTTCGGGCCAGCCCTAGGAGAGCTGTTTACCAGCTCAGTGGTCTGGTTAAACTAAGATATACTTAACTTTTTTACTTTCTCCATCTACTTATCCCAGTTCTCCCTGCACGACTAAATTACCCAAAGTAGTCTGATCAGTATTTTCTTTTCTTTTTTTTTCTCGCTAAACTTTTGATTATATCTCTTTTACATTAAGGCAGCTTTCATTCGTAACACTATACTTTCTGTTCATATCACTTACAGTACATTAAGGAAGAAAGCTGTTTCCAAAATAGTAGAACGAAAAAGGGAGCAGACTCGGCATGTGTTCCAAATTTTGCCTTCATTAAACAAATCTTATTCCTAAGATTTTGCTAGATTTGCTGCTGCTGCTGCTGCTTTCCTTGCCTCAGCTGCCTGGTTCCAACTCTTTTTCGTTACCAACCGTTCCTTCCCAAATAAGATTATCAGTCAGCCGCCTACAGGCCTCTGACGTCTTCACTGACATTCACATTCCATAACCGTGGGTTAAGTTCTGTCATTCTTATGAATGGCCGATGTATTTATTATTGTAGTAGGAAGTATAACATCTCTTTTATGAATATCGTCCTTCATCATTATTTTATGAAAATTTTGCTAACAACGACGCAATGACATTAACCACTGCACACTCTTGAGTAAAGAACATGAAAAATCTAGGACCATGAACAATATTTAAGAGACGAGTCCCCACTCCGCCATCACAATTAGCGCCAATGAGCACATGTCATTTCTTCTGTTCCACAATCTGCCACCTGTGCCACCGATTCTGTTCCTAAATTATTATGTTATTTCACCCACATAAAATTTGGAGTGGATGGAATATAGAATTTAGGCCAAAGGCCTAACGCTGGGACCATGAGGTCATTCAGTACTGAAAGGGAAATTGAGATTAGAAAGGTTTGAAAGTTGTAACAAGAGGAAAACCTCGCAGTTGCACTATGAAACAATTGTTAGAAGAGGGTGGATAACAAATGGAAGAAAGAGAATATAAATGGAGGTACAGTAAAAGGAATGAAAGGCGTTGCAGCTATGGATCGAAGAGACGCTTCAAAGAACCTTAGGCAATGCCTACAGTGCACCGCGTGAGGTGCACTGACGGCACTAACCACCTACGGGGCATATAAATATTAAACAGCACCTTCGACGTGGTACCTTATTTCGAGACATATAATCAGTTGCTATCTAGTCCACACATCCAATACAAGTTTTGATTTTCCTTTACTCTATACTGCATTTCGTAGCAACCATTAGCTCCACATATCTCTCCCATCTCAAAATTACTCGATCAGTGAATTATGAAATTTAGGCTATAAAACCAAGCACCGGGGAACTTTCACCCATTCAGTGCCTAAGACAGAGAAAAAAAAAGAGGTCGGGGAGGGGGCGAACTGGAGAAACGTGGCAGCAAGATAAAGCTATCTAGGAAATGGATGAGATGACGTACTAGGCTCTAGGGGTAAATCTGGGAGAAACCGCTACAGTTGCACCAAGAAGTGATAGTAACTGAGGGTGGAAGCAGGAATGGACAGAAAAAAAGACTAAAAGGCGGAGACAGCTAGAGTCCGAAGGGACGCTGCAAACACCCATTACCAATAATACAGTGCGCCACGTCAAGTTCACTGACAGCGCTAAGCCTCAGGGGGTCCTTGTCAAAAGTGCCACTTCTTGTCTCCGATCGAGACTTCTGTTATTATTTTGTCTGACTTTTCAGAACCATAAGGAACGCCTCCCAGGTATACTAAACATTATTGATTTAGAAATCCTACGTGCACCTCTGCTAATGTCCCTTTATCTAAATGGATTTATCTCTGTTCTCTGCTCATATGGAATTATACCCTACATTTAATATCGGGTCACTCAGCCATAATCTCGCTGCCATTAAGAAGAATCTCACTAATAATTTCACTTTTTCATATTTCTGTCTTTCTATCTTATGCAGTTGTTCCTACAACCATCATCAGATTCACAGACACAAAGTATCTTTTATTTCTCAAACCCGTCTCCCTTCCATCGTCTAGAGTCAACAACCCCTCGAAAATAACTACTGCTTGTCTAACGGTAACACCTAGACATCAGCAGAACCAGAGTAATAATAAATTAAGATAAATGGTTACCCTTATCAGTGAAAACAATAAACTAAACTTCTCTGGAATATGTATCCTTTACACCTGCTGTTGTCCCAGTGTTTTAGTGTGTCCGTTGACCAGTCAGGACTGGCCTCCAGACTAGGAAATGATGATACCCCTTGAGGCGCTACACCAAGAAAAACTGGCCTTCACACTAGGAAAACCGATACGTTGGTCGCTTGAAAAATGTTATGCCTGGTCGCCTTCTCAAAACCCACAAAACACTCGTTCTCGGAATGATAAAAAAAAAAAAGAAGTTAGCTTGAAATAAGTATCTATAATACCGGTCACCGATGAAATATTTCACTATTGAGCAGTGTACAGAAGTATTCGAAATCCTATGTAATTGTAACGTGTATATTGTTTTTATTTTTTTATGCCTTGATTATCGTTATATATATATATATATATATATATATATATATATATATATATATATATATATATATATATATATATATATATATATATATATATATATATATATATATATATAAAGATAATAAGGCACATAAAAATAAAAACAATATACACAAACCTTATATATATATATATATATATATATATATATATATATATATATATATATATATATATATATATATATATATATATATATATATATATATATATATATATATATATATATATATATATATATATAATCAGTAAGCTACAAACGTCATCTTTAATATCAATTCGCTTACCTAGAAACAATATATTTTCATATATGTTACCGAAGGGGATTTTTCGGACGAACTTATTATCAAGTAGAAAATTCCTTCGGTAACATATATGAAAATCTATTATTTCGAGGTAGAGCGAATGATACTAAAGACGTTTGCAGCTTACTGATTGTATATGAATCACGGTGATGTGATAAAGTTATATATATATATATATATATATATATATATATATATATATATATATATATATATATATATATATATATATATATATATATATATATATATATATATATATATATATATGTGTGTGTGTGTGTGTGTGTGTGTGTATGTGCATGTGTGTGTGTGTAATTTTTTAAAATTTTATCTTGATAGATATTAAAAATATAAAGAGTAACAGACAACATTCAGCTAATGGACTTCTGTCCTTCAAATTATTTTTTTTTTACATGAATCTAAGACGAACCTTTAAAAAAGAATGAAAACGAAAATGAAAAACGAGGTCTCTGTATAGGCCTGACAAGCATTCAGAAAACCAGTTTGTCGAGCCTTTTAAATGGCTCTCTCTCTCTCTCTCTCTCTCTCTCTCTCTCTCTCTCTCTCTCTCTCTCTCTCTCTCTCTCTTTTGTGTGTATATATATATATATATATATATATATATATATATATATATATATATATATATATATATATATATATATATATATATATATATATATATATATGATTATTATCACTTTTGTACGTGATTCATTTATCACACATTACCGCAGGTGAAAAATAAGAAACGGGGTGTAGGTCCTGACCGGTTTCGAGTTTATTTCCAAGCCATTGACGAAGGACTGATACAGAGTATGAGAAGTCACAAATATATATACTACAGGAACAGTACTGGCGAACATACACAACCGTTAGAGACTACATATCCCCCCTCAAGCCAGTGTCGAGGTAGGAGTGGCCTTCAAAACTCATTTTGCTAAAAATCACAATAAACTCTCAGGGGACGATGCTGATAAACAAACCATACGCGACCTCAAGATCCACACCTGACAGGTGTCAGGGAGGCGGAGTTTGGAAACTCATTACTACTGCTACCCCTGTACTGTGTTTACAAATATGATAATCCTATTTTCATACATCTCTACTGCCTACCTTAAAATTTAAACAATTTACAAATTTATTTTGATATTAATGGATCAAGTTTATACATCCCTTGACTGATATTCATATTATGGTTGTAACTTTCTTTTATAAAGCTAGATTCAATGATATTCCTTTCCAGTGCATTATTAGAATGTACAATCCTTTTTACCCCTTCCCAGTTGATAGCGTGATTGTTCTCACTAACATGTACAAATATACCACTGTTCCCTTGTGCATATCTTACACATTTCTTATGCTGTTCAATTTTTTTTTCCAGTGCTTTCCCGGTTTGGCCAATATAAAAGTTGTTACAAGACTTACAACACAAAAAATTTGCTTGTTCTGCCTTATAATAATAATATGAAAGATATCCCTCATCTTCTTAAGAATTTTGGTGTTAATGTCGCATTTAAGAACAATAAAACAATGAAAAATGTACTTATCAAGAACTCCCCTGACAATACTAAAGGGTGTGTATATAAAATTCCGTGTAAGTCTTGTATAAACTTTTATATTGGCCATATTTGTACGTGTTAGTGAGAACAATCACGCTATCAACTGGGAAGGGGCAAAAGGATTGTGTATGTTCATCAGTACTGTTCCTGTAGTATATATATTTGTGACTTCTCATACTCTGTATCAGTCCTTCGTCAATGGCTTTGAAGTAAAGTCGAAACCGGTCAGGACCTACACCCTGTTTCTTATTTTTCACCTGTGGTAATGTGTGATATATATATATATATATATATATATATATATATATATATATATATATATATATGTGTGTGTGTGTGTGTGTGTGTGTGTGTGTGTGTATGCTTGTGTATATATACACATATGAATATCTTTACCGCCATCCAACGGTGCTGCACCGCTGGATTACAGTAAAAGACAATCATAAATTTATATATAGATACACAAACACACACACATATATATATAAACAAAGTTACAGCCACGAAGGCAAAGTGAAACACTTGAGATGCTAAGTACTTTCGTCTTATTACTAAGACATGGTCGCAGCAATTAAAGGTATACAGAGTCAAGGGCGTATATATATGGTGGGTATAAGTTCTAAGTGAATACAAAAAGTTTGGGATGTCACAGAACGGTCAACGGATTAACATCGAAATCTACTTATTGGTAATCCTCTTTATTCTATCTTTCAGATCCTTCTGGAACATGTGTTTTATTACGGGGTCAAAAGAAAATAATCCTTGGCTTATATTTAGGTTCTTCTGCCAGGTTAACTGAATCATAACGGATTACGAGTTCCTGGGAATAGTTTCATTACTTCCTTATATTACATTACTTTGCGTCCAGTTTATTCTGTGGGACTTTTCAATTAGATGCAAAAATAGAGCATTATTAGTCTGACCTGTTCTTACCTAATATTTTGGTTGTTTGCATCTGGTATTTAATTCTTTAATGGTCAAATTAAGTAAAATAATCACAATCCATACAACGGGCTTTATATACAATATTGCTATCTTTTCTGTGACAGAATGTCACCTAAGGATACGTCCAATGGTAGAGGTTCATTGTTTTGAGCGGCTTGCTGGTCTGTGGAATCTTCCATCGGCATGGCTGTCATGCATCACAGCAGTACTGTGGAATCCTTCCATTGCAAGCTAGGAGCGTCCGGTAGTTAACATTTTGGTTACTCAGATCCTATGTTCTTATGTGCGAGAAGGGTTACCACTGGGTTACAGTCAAACGAATCGTAGGAAGATCCATGGAATGACCACTGAACCAGCAGATAGTGATTCTTTTGTCCTCCCAGACAGTAGCGCTGGGAGGTACGTGGTTGCGTTGATGAGGTTTACTTCAGAACCCGTATCAATGACATTAGACAGGGTCTGTGGCTGAGACGTGCCACCAATGGGAGCTACAGCCATATCATCTAGGCTGAGCCATTCAGTAGCCTTTTGAGTTTCAATGGCTACTTGCAAGACCTTCGGAGCAGCATACTTTGGGCAATAAATGTATTTGTTGGACATATGTCCCTTCTTTTTGCAGTCTTTGCAAACTTCATTGCTAAAGTTTC
The DNA here is from genome assembly GCF_040412425.1 of Macrobrachium rosenbergii. Lineage (NCBI taxonomy): Eukaryota > Metazoa > Arthropoda > Malacostraca > Decapoda > Palaemonidae > Macrobrachium > Macrobrachium rosenbergii. The sequence continues at coordinate 28,982,834 of NC_089770.1, read as the reverse complement.
GTTTATATGGTTTCCCCAGTGGTTGGGGGGTAGGCTTGGGGTGAGCGCCCGCTGCAGCTGAAGCGCCACGGTTATCAGTGGTTGTTGTGTATGGTTTAGGGGAGCCTTCTGGCTATTCCCTGGCTTAAAGTGGCATTGTTCCAAGGGTGTCCAACCTCCTCGCAATAGATGAAGGCCATACTTTTAGTTTGGACTCCATTTTTGGATTGGGTCTGAGTGGAAGTTGGATAAGTAGGTACAAGTTTTTGCCCATCGTACTATGCTGGTGATGATGAGTTTCCCAACCGTCGGCTAACCGACAGCATTCAGCGACGGTTGCTGGACGTTTCTCATATATATATATATATATATATATATATATATATATATATATATATATATATATATATATATATATATATATATATATATATATATATATATATATATATATATATATATGTATGTGTGTGTGTCAGAGTGTACTTGGAGCTTAATAGGAGAAATCCTCCAGCTGCACTCCCTCGGAAACAGCTTCGAGCGTCGTGACATTGTGAGCATCTAGCCAATGTTTGTAGTGTCTACCCTTGTGATAATTCCAATCCGTCCAGGGTTCACCTATTTCCTTGGGTAAGCTGCACCTTACGTAAGATCTTGTTCCATGGCTGTCAAAGAATGCAGTGCAACTAAACCTTTTCCACACATATGCTTGTTTTATATTGAAGCTATCTCCGTTGCGTTGTGGGTAAAATTCTCAAGAACCTTCTTTATGTGATTCAGCCATGCAGCAGGTTGTGTCTGACCATTTCTGGATAAGTGTGCTCATGCTCGACAGTGTTGACAAGCAGGGGAGGGGGTGTTAGCAGGAGTAGGATTCTCTTCCCTATGTTGAGAGCGTGCCATGGCATTCATGGCAATTTCAGAACTTTCACTAAAGCATATGCTTTACGTTTTAAACGGTTAGGATTCATGCATGCACAAACAAAGTGAGATTTCGGTGCATGTTCTGTAGATAGCCACCATTTTGCCACCAGCGTTCGAACAAAGCAACATTCAAGAATTTGTCTGCAACCTCAACTAGGTTGCATGCTAGTTATTTTCTTACTTAGGGTCTCCTTCTCCTTGCATGTTCAGAGATTGCATGATTACCTAGCCTTTGACAGGGTAGTATAGGTTAGCTAGTCCTTCGGGCAAAAATCAGAGCCTTGTCGTGTTTGTGCTTAAGCCGTGGCTGCCAGCATCTCAAATGTACCGTCACCTCTGCAAAGCACCAGCCCTTGAGCCAGACAAGAACCCAAGTAATTTTTAGAACACTGCATTCATTTGTGCATGCATTCTCTATGCCCACATAAAACCAGTATAAATTAAAGTAATACTAAGGGATTCAGCCGATGAAACACAGTTTTTTGACAACAACTTTTTATCAAAGCATTGGATAAAAGTGAAAGTTGGCAAGTGTATATCTTATAACCCTACCTAATTTTTGCAAGTATTACTTAGTACCTAAGTTCAATAGTTTTGATATTTATAGAATAAAATGAAGTCGCAGATCCCAGAACCTAGAAAATCACAGACAAGGATCTTAAAACAATTTGTGACGTAAACATCAGGTGGTGAATGGCTTTACTTACACAGTCGAGGCTTCAACAAATTCGATAATGGCCAGCAGGATATGGAATTGTCCCCGTGGTAGCAAGACTGCATTTGTGCTATAGCTTGACACTTTGTATACAAGCGAAAAGATCCATGGCAAGATTTACTATAGCATGAATAGGTAATTATTTCTGTAGTGGGTAATAGTTACTCGGCCACCCCAGAAGTGTGGGCAAGAGTTGTTAGACAATATCCCTGAGAGCATGGAACCAGTCATCATTGACATCACTAGCAACAATGAGTGACGATGAAGACATTTTGTAAATAAATTATGTATAGTGTTAGATGTTTTATTTGTACTGTATAGCTAAAACATATTAATTAAAATGCATTGATTTTAGCAATATGTTCCTCATTCAAACTGATTCCAGTATGTTTTCCTTTCCATGTATATCTATATAAATTGTGTTACATTTGATTGATGTTAAGTAAGTAAATAATAGCTTACCCTCAAAATCATGACTCCTTTTATTTGCAGCGAGTAGACGAGCGCTGTTTAGGGTGCTGTATGATATAAATAAAAAAAAACAAAGAAAAATAGCAATTGGTTACATTAACTGAAATAAAACAATGGCGTTGACCTTTACACCTCTAACAATTGAGACAAAATGAGGTATCATTGTTTTTCATTTGAATTCTACTTCTAGTGACTTGCTGCAAATAGAAGGCTATAGTGTTGAAACCTGAGGTAAAACAAAACTGATTGTCTTTTTCTTTTCCTGTCCTGAATAGATGTAGATCTAACAAATTAGTCTCAACAACTGCTGTGGAAGTTGCGATGAAACTTCCACAAAATAATAATAATAATAATAATAATAATAATAATAATAGTAATAATAATAATAATAATAATAATAATAATAATAATAATAAAATTGTTGAGAATGATAATGCAATCAAGGGGACGATGACAAATCCTGCTCACCATCATTGATATTGCTGAAGCCTAGGATGGGTGCTAATATACAAGGCCAAGAGAGACAAGGTCTACCCAATTGGGTGGAGTTGCCTTCCACCTGGGGTAACTACATAGGCGATGACGTATCTTAGAGGTACCTGCTCATTATGGCAATTCACCTACTACCGCAATAAGGAGGTAGACAAAGCTCCGCCTACATGGGGGATTTGGGGGGAAGTGAGCAGATCTCTTTCTTTTGGCCTTGCTAATATCAGTTAGTGAATGTCATTGGCAAGTGAGCAGAGTCACAGTGAAGAGACGTTTTCCCCATATGAAAATTTCTCTTCACTGTGGGTGGAGCTTCATGACATCATAGGTTAACATCACTATTGTGTTCAAAACCCATACCTGTGATAAGTACCAGAACTATTGAACTTAGGTACTAAATAACACTTGCAAAAATTAGCTACGGTTATAAAATGTACTCTTGCCAACTTTCACCTTTATCCAATGCTTTGATAAAAAGGTGTTGCTGAAAAACCATGTTTCATCGGCTCTTAATCCCTTAGTAGTCTCTTAGAGTTATTTTTTAGTAATTGACGACATGTAATTATTTCAAAATCTGTCCGTGCATCATTTATGCAGATGAATAGTCGTTCATTAAACTTCTTAGTCTCACTAAAACTGGTGAAGAGTGTTTCATTCACCTACATAGAATAACATTTGCCCAATGTATTTCTTGTTTGTCAGTGTGTGCATTTGTTCACCCACTACAACCCTGTTTTCTTTCTTAGATCAAGAGGTAACACTCTTTAGATATTACCATAGCTCATTCCACTACATTCTTTTTACTTTTAGTAACTTGTAGAAAGTGGCTGCATTTGTTGAATCAAGTGTTTTTCTTTTCTTCATCTCACTTGTAATCTTTAAAGCCATTTAATCATTTTATTTCGAGAGAATTAATTATTGATTATCCAAGGCAATCACTGTTACTAATAGTGCTTTATACCATTTCATTTATGTAAGACATAACTGTCTTCCTTAATACTAGTAGAAGTGAGAAGCATTTTCCATTTAATTACCTATACTTGGTGTAGGCTGAGTAAGCCCTAATTAAGCACAAGTAGCCTAATTACTCCAGTGTTAGGCCTCTCCAAGTCAGTCCGGAGACACATTCGTCTTTCTGTCTTCCTCCCGTGCTATGAGTAATCTTTTACTGTTCAAGAGACGATTTTAATTTTACTTAACCTTTCTGTTCAAACCGCTCTAATTGAGGACTTTATTTTATTGATTTAACCACATACAATTGCATCATTGCAAATCACTGTCACCATTAGTGATAGTTTTCCACTAAGCTTACAGGACCAGTAACCTTCGATACTGCTTCATTTATGCAAACCTTAGACATACAAGACAGCTGTTTTCTTTGGGTCCAGGTCCTATATATTTTTACTTTGCTTATGCAAACTCATTAACAGCCTTGTACACTGATTAACAACTCAGCACATACGTGCTCTGCTAATTATTTACAGTTCTTTGGAACCTCTTTGCACTTACACGCCATAGCATCCTTGTGTTTTTAAACACAGCCTGCACTAGTGCCATTTGATTACTGTGTGTACATTTAACTATTTTAACCAGTTGTTTGAATAAGCAAACCGTTCTTCGGAATCAAGCTGCACCACATGTCACCACCCTGCATTGTGTTCCTCAGAACACCCATGTACGTGAGTGCCTTAAGCATTACTCAAGAGCAGCAAACAGTGTTGCCTTCTATGGGACACCTCTTCCCAGTGTTCATAGGTGCCCACCCGAATCACTGCATTAAGCACCTTGCATAACTTTACTTTAAACTTCGTGCCTGTGTGGCACAGGCTAGAGGAGCTGATTTCTATTCTGTGTTATTGCTTGTATGGCACATGCACTCTCACGAGTTCTTAAGTGTAGCCCAGCCTCTGTACCAAGCAAATAGCAACATGTTTGCTGAGGAACGCTGCATTTTTACAGAGATGGGGAAGAACCTGGGCTTAACTGAAAGTGAGCTGTGAGCCTATGTAGCCAATGCTGAAAAAAAAGAGGCTAGAGAAATGGAAGAGAAGCAGCAACAGCATGAAGAGAAACAGTGGCAGTGTGAGGAGAAGCAGCAACAGCATGAGCTAGTCCTAAAGGGGAAGGAGATAGCTTAAAGGAGAAGGAAGCCGAAATCAAACAAGTCAAACAAGCCAGTGCCTTCACACTGGACCAGCACTGAGCCCCCATCCACCCCTGGTTTCCACCCCTTCTATTATCTCAGTATCCACCACCTTATCCCCCACCCCCTCCAGGATGACGCAGATCCAGCACAGTGGCTGGAGACTGTGGAACATATCTTCAATGAGTACAAGCCAACCGAGACCGAGAAGACCATGATCCTATCCAAATACTTGCAGGGAAAGTGACGGAACACCCTCAATTCACCAGAGTATGGGCAAAAGAGAAACCTCGATGAGGTCAGGAGGGCTGTAACAACTGCTTATAAACCTAGCCTGAACGTTGGCAGTAGCAGTGGTGATGCCCTCCCAAATAGGCAAGTCAGACCAGATTTGAATGGGTGTGCAAAAAGACTCGAGCATTGTGTCAGTGGATAGATGCACTAAGGTGAGTGGGATTTGAGGATTTGTTGAATTAAGTGCAACGTGAGGACTTTCTCAACTATGCCCCCAGGCCCTGGCCCTGCAAATTAGTGAAAAGCAGACCAACCTGTTCAATGAGTGCTGCCAGATGGCTGATGACTACGAGCTGTACCATCAGTCCACTCTCCATAAGTAGATAACTCCTTCCGCTCCCTCTTTTAACTAGGTCTGAACAAAAAATGGCCAAACCACCTCTCCATCTGTACACACTTATTGCAATAAACTAGGGCACCTGGAAGCCCAGTGCAACGCCAAAAGGGGAGCCCTTCCGAAGCCTCCCTCCAAACTGAACCCACTGCCTAACCCTATGGTCACGGCTCCACAAAGAGATTTTAGCCAGGCATACTGCCATATGTGTAAAGTATATGGGCACACTTCAAACTATGGTAAGCCCCCTGCAAAACCCTCTACTGCCATTCTTGTCCTGGCCATCACTCACAACTCTTCCTTAGGACCCCTAGCTGCAGGGCCTATCTTTATTGCATCTCCCAGAGGTCGGTATCGCGCTCAAGAGGTCTCTGTTTTCAAAGATACTGGCATCCAAATCTCCCTGATAAGGTGAAACAAGGTATCCAGCGGGGCCATCATTGAACATAACAAGCCCCTAACTATTGACGGCATAAATAAATGCAAGCTGATACTTCTTTCTGTCTGATTGAGGATTATCCCACCCAACAAAAGCAGGAGTAGCATCTTAGGAGTAGCAGAATACACACCTGGAGACTATGATATCCTCCTAGGACAGGACCCTAATCTCTGCTTCTTTTTATGCCTTACCTGGGTCCTTCCTTCTCTACTTCTCCGTCAGGCACTGTTGACATGCCAGGCCCTGACGTCGAGCTATGCTTGTGCCTATGCCTGGCCCCCTTTGAGGCACTCACCCTTCTGAGAAGGACATCTTCATCTTCTCTCAAGTCCTAGAGCCAGAGCCTGTGCCTGCCTCAGTGCCATAGCGAGCTCACTCCTTTGGTCTCCCTTCAGGAGATCCTAATCCAGCTCCACCCTTGACCACTGACACGGCCTCGCAACCTATGTCAAAGCTTATAACATTAAACCTGATGGATTCCGAATCCACATCAGCATCCCTCTCCCCTCTAATGGAAGGAGAGCCTTCTAAGCCAGGTGTGAGTCCTCCCTTGTTCTCCTCACCAGCCAAGTCCTCAGAAGACAAGACCCTAACGGTCGAGTCTCTACTTGAGGCTGTGGTCCAGCTTATCACCTAAGTGCAGAAAATGCAGAGAGCCTGGCAGAATATCAAGAGAGAAACAATGCAGTGTCGGAGGTGTCAGTGCCACAGTCACTGCCTTACCAGATGACATTGTAACCAGCACCATCCCTGCCCCAGTTGTTGCAGCAGCTGAGGCAGTAGCTAGCCTAGACTCTCCAGTGCCAGCCTCAGCAATATCACAGGCCTTCACAGGCCTCTATTCAATGGGTGACAGGCCATGGGACCAGGTTCGTGCTCAACCCCAGAGGCCCCTTCCAGGTTCCAACTAGGAAGCCCCGGCACAAGGATCAGGAAAAGAAAGGTGTTTAAAGAGCCAATGAGCTTTTCCAGCACTGTGCCCTAGCACAGTACCCACAACCTTGGAGCCTTTTTCAGAGGAGTGCCTAGGGTGGTATGAAAAATTTTTGTAATTAGCTAAGACTGTTCTCCAGCACAGCTGAGGACATGTCCCACCTCCATTTTAATTACTTGTATTCCTTTATTTTGCATGCTCATTCACTTATGTATAATTGCAAATTTTATTTTAACGAATCTAACTTAAATTATTAACCTGCTCTATTGCCAAATTGCAGTATTCATTTTGTTGTGCCACTGTTCTTTTCATGCATGCTCTCTCAGATTAAGCTTTATTTGCTAACTAGAGTAAAGTTAACATAATCCTCCTGTAGGAACGAGCAAAGACTCATCGATGGCACTTTTATTTAAGCTTCTGTTAAAATTCTAATTTTTATATTATGGTGTTGGATTTGACTATTTGGAATTAAGGCAGCACCCCCTTGCCTGCAGACTTTCCAACCCCAAATTTACTCTTATCTTGTCACTTTTATTGCAGAGGCTGTGTTCTTTCAGAAAAACTCTAGCTGGCAACTACTGCCCACTCAGGTGAGAGCGGGACACGTGAGGTGGGTAAACGGATGCCTGGTCTAAGCACACTCACCTTCAAGCAAACCAGACTTCTTTTCTCTCTGACTCTCTCCTCACCTCAGGAGACAAAAGGGCCATGCTATCACCCCACACGTTACAAAAAGGGCACTTTTGGAACCACTTAAGGACAACAATCTCTCTATACCACATCCTTGGGGTCTGAACCAGATTCGGCCTCCATGCTTTCAGGCCCTTGCCCCACCTTAATTGCCTCTTATTAATTTCTCTGCCTCCAAGCTCCCTTGCTCTTGAATCTCGATTCAATCCCCTTGAACAACTGATCTTTTCCATCATCCCTTCTGGTTAATTCTTGAATAACATAAAACCTTTCTTGAAATGAGATTTGTGATTGATTTGGATACATGACTCAGCCGCTATTTTGAAGGCACTGGAGACTACATCAATTTCACCTCTAAATATCAAGCCCATCCCTTAGCCTTCAGCTAACATAAGCCACTTGAAATATTTCTACTTTTGTGCATGTCCACATTAGCATTAATCTCGGCATCTCTGATATTGCAGAGAGGTGTTTGTGATGCTACATTGACGCTACTCTGTTTCATCACACGAGTTCTGCATCCTTGCCCTCCAGGAAGTGCCTACTGAATTAGTGTGCAATTACGCCCAAAACATTTGACACCGTGAATCCTTGATTTGCATTTATGTGTAGTTTGTAAATAAGGTAGTTAAATTGTTCCCTTAGTCTGCGTTATGCTTCCATCCATTAACTATTTTATTTCCCTCTTGCGTTTACGAAGTAAATGGGCCACTCTGCACTAGGTCAATAAGCAGTAATGTAAAATAAGTAAATTCTTCCCTTTATTCGCAATATATATATATATATATATATATATATATATATATATATATATATATATATATATATATATATATATATATATATATATATATATATATATATATATATATATATATATATATATATATATATATATACTGGTCATTTATATATATATATATATATATATATATATATATATATATATATATATATATATATATATATATATATATATATATATATATATATATATATATTGCCAGACCTGGTCGGCAATATATATCATATATGCGTTCAATGTGTAACAGAAGTGTTTGTGCAGCGGCTTGAAGCATACCTAAAAAAGTCAGCATCCTTCTCCATAGGTTATGTATTGTATTTATATGATCATTATTTCAAAATATGAACTATTCTTACCAACAAGCAAGCTATTATTGTGTGTATATTAATTAACAGAAATCATTTTATGAATTTAGCGAGAAGAAGCTCTAATAAAACTAATCTAAATATAAAATCCTTTAATTAACTGACACACTGACATCTTAATTAACAGAAATCCAGTAACAGCTTCCAAGTCATCTTTAGATGGAACTTCCTTCAATTGTCATTGCCATCACGCGTCAGTCTCCGAAGCCTGAAAGAGAGGAGGGAAAACAATAAGAATTAACAGTTGTTGCCAAACGTGGCACAAAATTTTTTAAAAATGTAGTTATAAGTCAGATGATATCACAACAAACAATAGCAACAGTAAATAAGATGCAATCCAACCGCTTATGATCCATCAGTATCAACAAAATCAAAGAGCTCTTTTCTAATTCTGATCTATCTTAACATTCAAGAAACTGGTTCCTGGAGAAGAAAACGCCAGGATCTTTCTAACAGTTGCGTTTAAAGGAGGTTGATTTGACTGACGTCTGGGCATGGGAGAATGCAAGAGCAGGCCGCGTATGGGTCACAGCAAGGGCAGTGAGGTGGGCAGCACTGTGGTGGTTGTAGTTTAGGTGGTCTTCCTCCACCCTGAAATGGCAAAGTGACGGAAATTTACATATAAACAAATATATATATATATATATATATATATATATATATATATATATATATATATATATATATATATATATATATATATATATATATATATATATATATATATATATATATATATATATAGTCAATAGAATTGATAGTTCTCCTGACTCTATACTCACTCCATATGGGGTCCCTTCCCCTTCGGCCAGCAGTCCCAGGAGAACCACAAAAGCCAGGACCATTCCAAGAAAGAGACGCATTTCAACAGGTGAAGACCTGAGTATAAATGAATATTGGGCAGTCCCATTAACCATTAGCCTTTATCATTTTAAATTTTCAACGGGTGATCTGATTATAAATATAAATATTATATATATATATATATATATATATATATATATATATATATATATATATATATATATATATATATATATATATATATATATATATATATATTACTGTACCTGTATCTTGAGTCACCACTGAATCCCCTTCTACTACATCGTGCTGAAACCAACTGAATAAATCTTTGACAAAAAAATACTGAAGTCCGAAGCTTTCCTAAATATGGTCGATCACTCTTTGGTCCCTGATTAACCCCCAGAAAAACAAAACAGTTCAAAACAAATGCGTGGATGAATTTCGGTGTTATCGTGTTTATCTTGTGAAAATATAGTCAGCTAGGATCAGGTAAGTTCCTTTGAGGGAATAGATGAATTCTAGTAAACGCCTGAACTGCAGATTATTTGGCCTTAATTAGTCTAGGCCCGAGCCAAACACACACACAAAAAAAAAGAGGGATAGGAAAGCGGTAGGTAATGAGATGGTGTTTTGGCCTTCCCTCTTAAGAAATGGAAGACTGCAGCTGTTGGGAAGAATGGTCTGACTATCCGTACAACGAGAGCAAAGGCTAAACAACAAGATTATGATGAACATCGCAGTATTTGGGGACGTTAGGTGGAAGTCTTTTCCGAAACGCCTTCCAGTGACTCCTCTCACAACAGAGGCAATAAGGAGAGTATTTGCATAATTGTGGTAAGATGTTGTGTTCAGGTGGGAACTTCTGCACTCTGAAAATCCAACTTATTCCATGTGGAGGGTTCTGGTACGAGCGTCATAAAGGTCCAAGAGCCAGAAAAATAAATAGTGTATCTAGAGTCATTTCAAGGTCTAGTAATATAGCGTTATTCGTAATGCATGACGTCTACTACCTATTCACATAACAATGAAACTTCCACGTTTATGACATGCAAAGCCATCACGTACTCAGACTCTTACCACAGCCACAGAATATACTTTTACAGAACAATGTACCTGACAAGCAGACACAGATCGACTCTGGTGATTCACTGATGGGATACCTGCCTGCAAACCTTATTTATGCTTGAGAAACCGCGCCCACAATAGCAACTGACCAATGACAGGTGAGCTGCCTGTTGACTAATCAGTATTGTCCTTCATTGCAGAGAAAGACTTTATACCTTTATCTCTTTATTTTTCTTAAACTTATTAACGATTATAATGGCTCAGCAAGGCTTTGAGCAAATGATAGTGTTTTTGACGTAATTCAAAGAGGTTCTTGATTTCATCGACATTTGGGTCTTAGAGAAATTTACCATGAATGATACGTATCTGCAAATTTTGATCTTTTTTAAACTTCTAAATTTCATCCCTCTGGATAAGAGCTATGTCATTGAAGAAAGCCGATGAAAATTAAGACACACAGGAAAATTGTATCTAGTTTTGATAGTTCGCAGGAAACCTGTTTTCAAGCCTGATTGAGTGATAGTTGAGATGCTGCATTTCCCATCCTATGATCTCTAATTCATTTTGGCTTAAAGCATACCTGGTTTAATTGAAGGCTACAGATTACTTATTATAATTAATTTATGCCTTTCGTGGGTCCAAGAAATGGCCGGAATACTATGGCATGTATTTATTTCCGATTATTTAGGGAAACGGGTTCAAAGATCTTTATGTAAATGATCAGCCATATTTTCATGTAATGTATATATCTACAGTATGTTTACAGTGTTATGCTGACTCTCTCTCTCTCTCTCTCTCTCTCTCTCTCTCTCTCTCTCTCTCTCCCTTTGACCCCAGAGTGCAAGTGGTAATGCATTCATTTAATTCGCTGAATGATCAGCGTTCGATCCCATAACTACACAAGGAAAGACTGAGAAAGATATATCCCCAAAAATATCATTTGCCTTTGTAGGCCTATGCAGTGGAGCAGGAGCCTGGTTGTTTCTCAATCGTTGTGGATTCCAGCTGAGGTGCAGAGGGAGCGACAGAGAGAGATTGAGGAGAAAAGGAAAGGACGTGAGTGATCAGTAGCCTACTCCTTCAAATTGTGTATTGCCATAAAGCATAAAAACCAATTCGAAACAGGAGGACCCGGCGAGATAATTAACACCCCACCGGGGTGAAACCCTTCATATATTCTCTCTCTCTCTCTCTCTCTCTCTCTCTCTCTCTCTCTCTCTCTCTCTCTCTCTTTTTCTGTGTGTGTGTGTGTGTGTCATGCAGTTTATTTGAAACCAAGCCCACAGGTGGTTAAACATTTGTCGTAGATCTTGTACCCCATCGTATTTTTCAGTGATTTGGAACTGGTTTGTCGAATGATAACACAAAACCCTGAAGTGGACTTATTTCGTGTTATTTCCATTATCAAAGCGAATGAACAATTTTTTATATACACTCAAAATGCATATATTTTGAGACTAAGAAATCCATCGTAATCTTTTATTCCATGAAGTTATTTTCAGAGATAAACAACTCAGATGCCCTTCTCAAATTCATTTGATAATTACTAGAACAGTGGAGAAACCGCTTCAGCTGCAGTAAGATTAAGTCTTATCAGCACTGGATCGATCCCCTTTACACATGTTGCGTCTTTCTTTTTGTCTTAAAGAGTTCTCTCTCTCCTTAACGTTTGGTTTATGATTTCCTTCGGCCAGTCAATTTTTTCCCATTCTCCCAACACGATTAAACCACCAGAAGCAGTCTGATCAACATTTTTTTTTTTTTTTTCTAACCATTTATCACATCTATTTTGTATCGCTACATTTCCCACCCTTCCAGTTACTATTTGGATACATAACCTTCAATCTTAACAGTTTCTTTTTTTTTTCATAGTTTATATCATGCACCATAATTAGAAACTTTATTTTAGCAGGGGCCTTCTCTCATGTCTTCTAACTTCTGTCTTCATAAGCAAACTTTTTATTTCCCGAACTCTTTTAGGTCTCCTGCTGCTGTTTTCCTTCCCTCCCCTGCCTATGAGTCTTCTCTCTTCTCGTTTGTCCTTCTACTTCTTCCACAAACCTCCATCCGCCAACCGTTTTCAGACCTTCTCTCTCCCCACCATTCCATTATCCTGGGTTCGAGTTGCAGTCGATATCATCAAAGCTTCTGACTGGTTGATGTATTTTAGTAGTAGAAAGTAAATAAATTTACCGTTCTTTTCCAAATATCATTTACCATCGCTGTTTTGCATAATTTTGCTATTTAAAAAGATTTCATTTTTTTATTAGTTAGCAAAATCGGGCACATCATGAATGAAACATGCAAAAATACAGAAGAGTAAACATTACTTTCAGAGACCAAAATCCATTACGCCAAACGCAATTAGTTTCAGTATCACCTGTGATATTTACCTTCTGTTCAAAAAAATTTTACTAAATCACCTTTGCCCTTGTTACAATTTTTTATTATATCCTCTTGTGAACTCTTCAACATTTCAACTACCTCAGTAGCCTCTCCTTAGAGTTACCAATGAATACTGTACGTTCCAAAAGCCTGAACCATTCCGTATGTTGGCACATTTCATTTCTACTGTCCGAAAAATTTCCATTGTCAATTCCCCAGCTTATCATATTATTTCATCATGTGAATTTCAAAGGACCACATAGAAATAACATTTTATTTGAGGCCAATAATCAGTCACTATTCAGTCTATACATTCCAAAACAAAATTTCAGATTATTTTCCTATTTACTGCAGTTTGTACTAATCCGAAATGAGTTCTCAAAAGTATTTCCTGACAAACAATGTTCCACGTTTCTCTTCTTCAAGGCCTTTCTACTTTCCCCGATCAACACTTCAGATCCATATGCACGTCATTCTAGACACACTAAACAATATTAGGTTCCAGGAATCCTACATCAGCTCTATCCTGTTTTCCCTAATCGACGGGACAGTTATTTCTGTTCTTAATCAACTGAAAATTTTCACTGAAAAGACATACCCTTCGTACCAGGTCGAGTTATTCATAGTCTCGATGCTGTAAAACAGAATCTCTCCAATGATTCTATCTATTTCATCCTCTTTACATTCTCTCTCCATCTTACGCAGTCGATTCCACAACCATTCCCAGATTCAGAACAACTTCGAATCTTGTATTTTTCAAACCTGTTTTCGACCAGGAATATGATGATACTACTTGAAGCTCTTGATCAATAGAAACAGAGTTTCCTGACAACCAATCAGAACTATCTTTCAGACATGGAAACGACTGTGCTGGTCGCCAAGAATTCAAGTTTAATCTCAGATGCCAAACATAAACAGAATTTTCTAAAATGTGAAATTTTCAAAAGACATTAAAATATAAAAAGTAACAGACTGCAAACAGCTGCCGGGCTTCTTTTTTTATGATATTCCTTTTTTACATGATTTCGAGATGACCGATTAAGAAAAAAAGAAAAGGGAAATGTAAAAACTTAAAATATCTGAACTACACATCCAATGAGCGATCTGCAGACACACACACACATACATATATATATATACATAACATATATATATATATATATATATATATATATATATATATATATATATATATATATATATATATATATATATATATATATATATATATACAGAAATAGAGAGAGAGAGAGAGAGAGACTCTACTGGTATCTTTTATCTGGCATGCATGAATTTTTAATGGTCGCTGAGACCTCCTGACTTCTCGATTTCTTCACACTTCGGATGACGCAGCCACTAGAAAGCATAAGATCCAACCGAAGCAGCAAATGAAGAAATCTTGACACCCATGGAAATATTCGAACCCATACTCAGTATGGGAGAATGAGGTTAATATTACCCAATTGGACGCAAAGAAGGATGCAAGTAGAATTCAGTAGAGCTGGAATAGACTCATCATTACAAGCGTAAGATAATGTTTAATCGTTTATTGTTTTTAAGCTGAATGATAATAAATGTGCTGAGAAGCAAAGTTACACTTCGTTTTTTTTTTTTTTTCCGAAATTATTCTCTTGTTTATTTTATTCTCACTAACTCAGGAGTCTCCTTTCAATTATAAGGTCCCCAACTAACGCGTCTACCACAGAGTATATTGACTATTATTCCGTATATTGCTGGTTACTCCGGAGTGTACTCTTTCCATAATCCATTCTCTCTTTCTCCTCCTGATGTTCGTTTTCCATTTTATCTTCATTTTATTCAGACCAGTGTTGCCCACGCGGTCTGATTTTTAAGGCAAAAACATCGGCTATTGTCCACTCATCCTTTAATTCACGACAAAAATTTACGTAGTCATCAGAGAATAATTTTAAATCTCTCCTTTGTTTATACTCTCATTCTGTGGTTGGTCACAATAAAGGAATACAAATTATGCTGAGTCTCTAGTCCAGTAATTCAAGACCTTCATAAACATTTAACAATTATGTATTATTACCTCATTATACGTGTGTTGTTTCTATGCGTGAAAGGATATCAAACAAACAACACACACACACATATATATATATATATATATATATATATATATATATATATATATATATATATATATATATATATATATATATATATATATATATATATATATATATATATATATATATATATATATATATATTGTCACGTAGTGTTCCAAATACCTGGTTATTACATAACTAATCACAGAATTCAAAAATTTACCTCATTTCAGTCAGATACCAGAGCTCTCATAACAATCAAAATTACGACTGAGTACTCTAAAGGTAACAGTGATCCCTTAAAAAGCTTACTAATCATGTGAAAAATCAAACCAAGTTTATCAAAACAAGTGTGAGGTATCAACAATTAAACAAGAGATATACTAGAGTAAAAGGGCATCAATCCATTAAACAACTTTAACTGTTTCCCTGGTCTTGAATCACTTCAGCAAAACTAAAGGAACAAAACATGTTTATCACTTTTCCTTATGCAGACAATTAATCCTATTCACTGGTGGTCAATAAATGACACTGTTTTTTTTTTATTTCAGATACAAAAATTTATTTTTAAATTCAAAATTTATAATTAGAATTCACAATGCATGTTAGGCTCCTCTGATTGAGTCCTGGGATTAGTATTGTTATTACAGATCAAATTATGATGCCTGCCCTTACACAATTTGCAACTCTGTTTGCTGTTACATTGAATGCTACGGTGGCCTCTGCTTGAACAGTTAAAGCATCTCTAGGAGTATATTAGTTGTCACTTTCGATCTTCGACAGTGACGTGTTTCACACACTCATTGGCTGAATGCTCCCCTGACAGAGGGGGAACATTCTTGAGGCTGTCTGTGGTCTTACAGACTCATCGTCTCCCTTTTGCAGGGCATCATCTTCCAAACTTCTAAGGAGAAAATCAAGGGCCTCAAAGAATTCATGTAAATTATAATCACACTTCTGCAAGAAATCCACTATCTTAAGGTATACTGTACACCGCCTTGAGAGAGCTTCTGATTGATTAAACTCATAATCATTCCCTGACCTAAATCAACTGTTCTCAAACGTTTAATTTGTTCTAACAACATGGTCAACTCAGTGAGGAAATTTTTCAAATCCACATTATTAAACTTTGGTACAAAGATATTGGAAAGTTGCCGATGCAGAATAACTAACGTTTGCTGCTAGTTACTGTAGTAACAGTCTAACGACCCTAATGCGTCGCCATAGTTAGCAGCCGTTACAATTAAAGCCTTGACTTCTCTAAGCGATTCTTAACAAATACTTAAACTTAGTTACATTATCCAGATCTGAACGTTAGATAACATGAACATCAAACAATTCTTTGAAAGCGTATTTGCTAATTTCACCACTAAACACGAGTAAAGGCTGTTGCTGCGATACAATAGCAAGGAATACAATTCTGGTAAGGAGGAGGGTAATTATTTTGTTCGTTCCATCGAGCACTTGACGAACTGACAATTCAAAGCTTGATTCAAACTTTACTCTACTAGTTAAATAGAGGTTTCTTAACAGTTGTTGATCGGTTCTAATGAGATCAACTAGATTTTGGTACACCACCTCGGCTCGTGTCTCCAATAATTCACGATGGCACTCAGCCACTACATCGTTCAGTAGTGCAATCAATGGACTGATTTGTAAGTTACTTGCTACTGATACAGTTATGTCGCTCAAGTTGCATCAAAATTCCGCATTACAATTAGCAATGATCGCCGTGATCTCTTGCACCTTCTATTATGCCCTTGACACTTTCGCCTTTTCTTCAGCCAACACGAAAAACCACCACTTGCTAAGCGTTCCTGGTGCTCGTTGGTTCAGACTATCCTGTTTGAAGGACCAAATGTCGGAAATTTTACCTCTGACACACTAGTTCTAAGTCGAGATGTTAGTTGACTCATGATAATATGGCCTGAAGGGCAAAAATTTGCAAACATCAAACAAAAGGTTCAGCAAGATTCGGTTGAGTTTTTTACAGTTTTATTACAAAATTAGACTATAATTTAACAAACATAGAACCAATAAACCACAACAAAGTGCACAGTTCAAATGCAAGAAAAATTCCTGGGATCGACCCAAAAGGGCTGCAATTGTATTTTTATGTTACTTCTGGATCATTGAGCACACGTTATAGTGGGAAAAGAGGCTTTCCCTCTGAAGAGAAATTTAATGAAGCCCTACCCAGGTTCAAAGACTGAAACTAATGTAGAACAACGAATTTTTTAACTATAGATTATCTAGGGCCAGGAGGATAGTTGAGTGTACATGTGGTATTCTAGTGCAAACCTTCAGAATATATTTAGAAAACTTAAAGCTATGCCTTCTAATGCTAATGTAATTATTGCAACAACATTTTTCTATAATGACACACTAAAAACAATGTTAATAAAAAATAGCCCTAAGGAAGGCAACAACATAATATATAAACTTCCATGCTTGGACTGCCCTTCTTTTTATATTGGCCAATCCATTAAGGATTTAGAACTATAAATTAAACAGCATAAGTATTCTGTCAAAACTAGGCAAACATCCAATGCAATATTCATTCATATAAGTGAAAACTTTCATGGGATAAATTAGACTGAGAGTTCAGTGATTGCCAGATCGAAAAATTTCTCTTCACAATATCTTTTAGAATCTGCTATTTTACAGCTTACTTACAGTTGTAATTTTAACCAGCACTGGCATGTATTATTTGGACCCCTGTATTAGTAAAATGTTCAAGAACAACCTTAAATATAAAATTACTGACTTAAATACTTATTACTTACCTATATATATTTTCCATGTATACGTATGTTTAAATTTTTTTTTTTTTGTGGAAATGTTCAGTTTGCAAAAATTGTTATTGTTTACCATAAGGAGAATTATTGAGTTGTACCTTTATAACATATGTAATCAGCTGATTCTTTTCGTGGTCAGTTTTTGGTGGTCAGTATCTTTCCCTGTATAACCTTCTAATTGACTTGTCCATACTTCCAAGCTGTTGGGCCTAATCTTTTGTAAAACCTCTTATATACATACCCCAGTTTTGGTAGGTCTACTAATTTCTTCAACTGTGTTGGCTTCCAGGTATATATTTTCCTCTATAATGCCCTTCTGTCATTAATACGAGCTTGTTTTGTAAGCTTATTTTTATATTTATATCAGTCTGCTAGGCAAAGGACACTAAGTCTAGAGCCCAAGCACCACTCCGTCGTTTCACTTTCCTTCGTGGCATTGCCTTTATTTATATATTCATCATTTCCATATTTTTGTGATTCAGTTATACACACACACAAACACACACACACACACACACACACACACACACACACACACACATATATATATATATATATATATATATATATATATATATATATATATATATATATATATATATATATATATATATATATATATATATTATATAGATAATAGATATTTGTATTATATATACATGTATATATATATATATATATATATATATATATATATATATATATATATATATATATATATATATATATATATATATTTGTCATTTGGGAATACAAATAACAATCCTGGATTGCATTGAAAACGTTATATGTAATAATATAATCACCGATGCGACCTTTAAAACCTTGTCCTCGCTTTGCTTACTCATTTACGATTTGCCTTTAACCACACACACACACACACACACACACACACACACACACACATATATATATATATATTTATATAAACATGTGTATGCGTGTGTGTGTGCTATGTGTTGCCAGGCTATATTGGCCCGTATATACAGTGTGTATATATATTCATCTAATTGGCTTTCCAGTCACAATTAACATACATCTCCATGGCTTATTAACACTAGACTGGGTTGTAATTCTATAATCTTTATTTCAAAATATGAAGTATCCTTACCTACAAGTAAGGGTATTAGAGAGTTTATGTTGATTAACTGCGATCATCCTCTGAATCTAGCGAGAAGCTCCAATAAAGCAAATCTAAATATAAAATCTTTTAATTAACTGACACACTGACATCTCGTTTCCAGTAACAGCTTCCAGGTCACCTCCAGAAGGAACTTCCTTCAACGGTCGGTGTCATCACCCGTCAGTCTTTGAATCCTGAAAGAGAGGAGGGAAAACGAAAAGAATTAATAATCATTTTGCAACTCTGTTGTTGCCAAACGTGACACAAAATTTTTTGAAAAGTAGTTATAACTGACATGATATCAAAACATACAATAACAACAGTACATAAGAAGCATTCCTACAGCATATGATCCATCAGTATCAACAAAGTCACACAGCTCTTTTATGATTCGGATCTATCTCAACATTCAAGAAACTGGTTCCTAGAGAAGAAAATGGCAGGATCTTTCTAACAACTAGGTTTAAAGGAGGTTCATTGGACTGACCTCTGGGCATGGGATAATGCAAGTGCATGGCTTGTATGGGTCACAGCAGGGGCAGTGAGGAGGGCAGCATTGTGTAGGTCCTGGTTTAGGTGGTCTTCCTCCACCCTGAAATGCCAAAGTGCCGTAAATTTGCATATACAAATACATAATATACATATACATATATATATATATATATATATATATATATATATATATATATATATATATATATATATATATATATATATATATATATATATATACACATATAAAGTTAATAGCATTGGAGTTCTCATGATTCTATACTCACTCCATATGGGGTCCCTTCCCCTTCGGCCAGCAGTCCCAGGAGAACCACAAAAGCCAGGACCATTCCAAGAAAGAGACGCATCTCAACAGCTGAAGACCTGAGGACAAATGAATATTGGGTATTCTCATTATAATTAGCTTTTATCATAATTAAATTCATTCTGGCCCTGATTAACAATTACTAACACATAATATATATATATATATATATATATATATATATATATATATATATATATATATATATATATATATATATATATATATATATATATATATATATTATTATATTTTAAGTGACCATTGGATCTCCCCTTTCACATCGTGCTGAAACCAATTGAATAAATCTTGGAACACAGAATTCTGAAGTCCGAAGCTTTACTAAATAAGGTCGATCACTCTTTGGTCCCTGATTAACCCCAGAAGAGCAAAACAATTCAAAACAAATGCGTGGGTGAATTTCGGTGCCATCGTGGTTATCTTGTAAAATTATAGTCAGTTAGGATCAGGTAAGTTCCTTTGAGGGAATAGATGAATTCTAGTATACACCTGAACTACAGATTATTTGGCCTTAATTAGTCATGGACAGAACCAAACTCGGAAAAAAAAGAGACAGGAAACCGGTAGGCAATGAGAAAGCGTCTGGCCTAATCTCTTAAGGAATGGAAGACTGCAGCTGTTGGGAAGAATGGTCTGACTATTCGTACAACGAGAGCAAAGGCTAAACAACAAGATTATGATGAACATCGCAGTATTTGGGGACGTTATGTGGAAGTCTTTTCAGAAACGCCTTCCAGTGACTCCTCTCACAACAGAAGCAATAAGGATTGTGGTAAGATGTTGTGTTCAAGTAGGAACTTCTGCACTCTGAAAAACCAACTTATTCCATGTACAGGGTTCTGGTGCGAGCGTGATAGAAGTCCAAGAGCTAGATGAATAAAAAGTGTACCTAGAGTCAATTCAAGGTCTAGTAATATAGCGTTGTCCGTAATGCACGACGTCTATCACCTATTCACACAACAATGAAACTTCCACGTTTATGATATGCAAACCACAACCACAGAATATGCTTTTACAGAACAATGTACCTAACAAGCAGACACGGATCAACTCTGGTGATTCACTGATGGGATACCTGCCTGCAAACCTTATTTATGCTTGAGAAACCGCGCCCACAATAGCAACTGACCAATAGCAGACGAGCTGCCTGTTGACTAATCAGTATTGTCCTTCACAGCAGAGAAAGGCTTTATACCTTTATCTCTTTATTTTTCTTAAACTTATTAACGATTATAAAGGCTCAGCAAGGCTTTGAGCAAAAGATAGTGTTTCTGCCGCAATTCAAAGAGGTTCTTGATTTCATCGGCATTCGGGTCTTTCCAAAATGTGCCATGAATGATACATATCTGAAAACTTTGATCTTTAAACTTCTAAATTTCATCCCTCTGGATACAAGAGTTATGTCAGTGAAGAAAGGCGAGGAAAACTTAGGCACACAGGAAAAATGTATCTAGTTTTGATAATTCGCAGGAAACCTGTTTTCAAGCCTTATTGACTCTGAATGTTGAGAGGCTGCATTTCCCATCCTATGATCTCGAATTCTTTTTGACGTGAAGCATACCTAGCTTTCGCAGGTTTAATTGAAGACTCCAGGTTGCTTATCATAATTAATTCATACCTTTCATGGGTCCAAGAAATGGCCGGACAACTTTTCAAAGATCGTATTTATTTCCACTAATTTATGGAAAAGATCATCCATATCTTCATGTTATGTATATATCTATGTTTACAGTGTTCTGCTGACCTCTCTCTCTCTCTCTCTCTCTCTCTCTCTCTCTCTCTCTCTCTCTCTCTCTCTCTCTCTCTCCTTCTGTGACCCCAGAGTGTTAGTAGTAATGCAAGCATTACATTCGCTGAATGATCAGCGTTCGGTCCCATTACTGGACGAGGAAGGACTGAGAAAGATATATTCCCCTCTGTTGGCCTATACAATGGAGTAGGAACCTGGTTGTTTGTCAACATTGTGGATTCCAGCTGAGGTGCAGAGGGAGTGACAGAGAGAGATTGATGAGAAGAGGAAAGGACATGAGTGATCAGTACTCCTTCCAATTGTGTACCGCCATAAAAATCAGTTGGGAACAGGAGGACCAGGAGAGATTATCCACACCCCACCGGGGTGGATCCCTTCATGTATTCTCTCTCTCTCTCTCTCTCTCTCTCTCTCTCTCTCTCTCTCTCTCTCTCTCTCTCTCTCTCTCTCTCTCTCTCCCTGTATCATGCAGTTCATTTGAAGCCAAGTCTACAGTTGGTCAAATGTTTGTCTTAGATCTTGTACCACATGTATTTTTCAGTGATTTGGAACTGGTTTGTCGACTGATAACCAGAGATAGGGAAAATATGATTACATAAAAAATATTTTTTTCACATGAATCGGTGTTTTTTGCAAAAAAAACACTAAATTATGATTTTTGCTATAGATATACCTAAAATGTTGTTAATAACAACATTCTTATACAATCTCTGCAAGTTTTATTGGAAATGAGTTAAAAGTTAACAGATTCTGGTGAAGGATGCCAGGAGTAATGAGTTTATACTGTACACTACATCACTGACAGAAAAGAATATTTTCAGGTTTTAAGTAAGTAAATACTGAAATTATTTGTAACTGAAATAATTAGACGTAAATCAGAAGCAGTGGCAATACAGAAAGCCATTGAAGATCTCCAACTGCAAGCAGATCTTGCCTTCATAGCTGGGATTCGTCTTTCATTCCTATTCAATTGAAAAAACTAGAGACTGCAGGCTTGTCTTAACCAATTTAGAACTAACTAAGAGCAAGATCGAAGAAATGTCAGGTGAAAAGGGTAATCAACTTCTTGAAAAGTTTGAGGCAGTATTGGCAAGAAATCCAGACACTGAAGTATTGCATTCAGTCAAAGGAGTTTTGAAAGGCGAGGACAGAAGTGGTGTCCCAATTCCTGAAGGAATGGGGTCAGCAGATATAGCAAATCTGAAATAGGCCCCAGCTGCCAATGTGGATGTAGAGAGGAGCTTCTCAGTCTAAAAAAGGCGTTGACTGACAGAAGACAGCGTCCTACAGAAGAAAATTTTTACAAAATCAAGGTTACAAATTGTTTTTACAATCGTTCGGTAGTCTGTGCTCTATATATTTTATAATATTATGTTTTGTAAACAGGTTAGTAGCCAGAATTTCATTTGAGGGATAATCGTTAGCTATTTAAAAACATTAATCATATATTCCTTTCTATTTTTAATTTTTTAGCTATACTAACTAATTTCAGTTTACGGCTTGCTGATCTAGTGCTTATTCAGTATTATATGTCTGTTGTTTTGAAATGTCAATAAATTTCAGGGGAAATCGACCCATGTCCCCCCAACTGCAGAACTGGTTGTGCATTATTTCTGATTTTGTTTTCCAGCATTTTGCATGGAAATAAAACACGGATTAAAACCACATATTCTAGCTTTCCAACCCCATATTTTGGCGAAAATACATAACAAAAAACCTAAAATGGCTTCAGTAGCAATAATATTTTTATCCTATCTCTGTTGATAATACAAAACCCCGAAGTGGACTTATTTCATGTAATTTCCATTACCAAAGCGAATGAATGAACAGTTTATATATATATATATATATATATATATATATATATATATATATATATATATATATATATATATATATATATATATATATATATATATATATATATATATATATATATATATATATATATATATATATATATATATACAAAAAATTCATATTATCATTTAATCCATGAAGTTATTTACAACGATAAACAACTCGAATGCCCTTCTCAAATTCATTTGATAATTACTAGAACACTGGAGAAACCGCTTCATTTGCAATAAGGTTAAGTCTTATCAGCAGTGGATCGATCCCCCTTGCATATTTTGCGTCTGTCTCTTTTGTCTTAAAGAGTTCTCTCTCTCCATAACTTTTGGTTTATGCTTTCCTTCGGCCAGTCTATTTTTTCCCCATTCTCCCAACACGATTAAACCACCCGAAGCAGTCTGATCATCATTATTATTTTTGCTAATCATTTACCACATCTATTTAGTATCGCTACATTTTTCACCCTTCCAGTTACTATTTGGATGCATAACCTTCAATCTTAACAGTTTTCGCTTTTTCATATTCCATAATTATCATGTACTATAACTAGAGAAACTATTTTAGCAGGGGCTTTCTCTCATGTCTTCCAGCTTCTGTCTTCATAAACAAACTTTTCATTTCCCGAACTTTTTAGGTCTCCTGCTGTTGTTTTCCTGACTCCCCTGCCTATGATTCTTCGCTCTTCTCGTCTGTCCTTCTATTCCTTCCACATCTCTCCATCTGGACAACCGTTTTGGGACCTTCTCTCTCCCCACCACTCCATTACCCTGGGTTCGATTTGCAGGTCGACATCATCAAAGCTTCTATCTTGCCTGACTGGTTGATGTACTTTAGTAGAGAAAGTACTTGGATTAACACTTTTTTCTACATATCATTTACCATCGCTGTTGTGCATAACTTTGTTAACTAATGAAACAATGAAGTCGACAATCGAGCTCATCATGAATGAAAAATGTAAAAATATAGAAGCAATACACATTAACTTCCAGAGACGAAAGTCCATTAAGATTAGACATATCAGAATTTTCCACACTGAGTACAAGTTAGTCTCTCAGATATTGGCACAAATAGGAATTTCTGAATGATAAACATTATTTCAAAAGACATTCTGTAGGCTTCTCTTCTTGTAGATAATTCTATTTTACATGAACTTCAGATCAACTGTTAAGAAAGAAGACAAAAGGAAATGATATACTTAAAAGGTCCGGAACACTTTTTTTGAATCATTCATATACAGTATATATGTATATATATATATATATATATATATATATATATATATATATATATATATATATATATATATATATATATATATATACACACACACACACACACACACACACACACACACACACACACACACACATATATATATATATATATATATATATATATATATATATATATATATATATATATATATATATATATATATATATATATATATATATATATATATATATATATATATATATATATATATATATACACACAGAGAGAGAGAGTGTGTGTGTGTGTGTATGTGTGTGTGCTATGTGTTGCACATTGTACACGTCCATGAGCATAATATTTATGGCAGTTACCTGTCACTGCCTTCGTTTTGTTTTATTATTTACCCGTGAAGAGAGATGATAGGTTGTTATTTTCTTATTTCATTCTCGTCTTTGAATATCCTGGATGTGGGACGAAAAGTAAATGCAATCTTCTGCTGTAGATTATTAAGCGGAGTACATCGTAGGAAGAGACAAGAAGAAGAGGGGAATACAAAACATACGAACGTATGAACAATACAATACAAAACATATGAGCATTAAAGCTAAGCATATAATGAGGTGTCATATCCGAATACATAATAAGAAGTTGCAGAATCATAGTCTGTGAAGTAGTTCAAACAGGATTTAATACTAAACATAAGATACCGTTGCAGTACGTATACATTGCAAAATTGCTTAACACCTACGATTTGAACACGTTCGCCCCACGAGAATTTACCGCGCATGTTCCATAAGATATCTTGCACTGCGGAATGACATAACGTACCTTGCACTTACATACGAGGCATATGTGACGGTGTGCCTCGTGTGTAAAGAAAGGTCTTAATAGAGGACTCGTACATAACGACATTTATTCTTAGAGTTGCAAACAAAGTACAGTAAATCCCTACTTGGCAAAAATGGATAGAACAAAGAAAGTAAAAATTGTCACAAAGAACCTTCTTTGCCACAAAAGGCGAGAAAAGTTGCTAAACAGTATTTCTAATCTTGTCATGAAATTCTTGGCTTGATATCACCGGGATATCTGATTTAAAACATTTCATGTTAATTCATCTTCTATTTTCACTACAGGAACAGATCACCTCATCACATCAGTGAGTCTTTTTAATAACATCATTTTTCTCTCTTTCTGTCTCTCCCTTGATTTCCCAGGGTGCTTGAATTCCTCAGACGATCTTCTCTCTCTCTCTCTCTCTCTCTCTCTCTCTCTCTCTCCACACACAGCCAAATCACTGTTACTTCACTTCTCTTTTAGCAGCTTTAAACTCACCATTATGTTTCTTAATTTCTAATGTTTTCATAGTTTCTCTAACCCCAAAACATTTTTAAGCACTTTTAGTTGTCTTATTTTTACTGGTAATTATATAACAGCTTAGAGGTATAGATAAAGAATTGGCTCTGAAAATACACTAAGGTTTCATTTGGTAGACCAAGTCACAAAACAAGTAAGGTAAAAATACTATTATTATTATTATTATTATTATTATTATTATTATTATTATTATTATTATTATTATTATTATTTTTATTATTATTATTATTGAACATGTAATGTCACAGAACAACCCGGAAGGACCATGGGCTAATTAATAAGCAAGAAAGAAATCGACCTCCGGTGACTCACACACATCATTAAAACCATGCTTCTGCAACTTCTGACTCGCGCCCTAGTTTTAAATAAATTAATCTTTTTCTTATTCCATTCTCACCAACTGTGGCGTCTCCTTTGTTCTGTGGTTTGTCACAAGAATACGCTGAGTCTTTCGCACAGTAATTCAAGACCTTCACAAGCATCGAATTCTTATGAACCATTCCACCACTGTGTATATGTGTATGTATGCGGTTCTTTCTGTGCTTTAATGCATATCCTAAGACAATTAAAAAACATATGCAGATATATATATATATATATATATATATATATATATATATATATATATATATATATATATATATAATAAAAATAACATAATTCCTAAGAGAATAAAATATAAATGAAACATCATCAACGACTGAAATTCTATTTTAGAATATTATATAAATGAAACATCATCAATATATACTAAAATTCTATTTTCTCAGCCTTCGATCAATTACGATCTGTCATTAATTTTATGTGTAATTTATATATATATATATATATATATATATATATATATATATATATATATATATATATATATATATATATATATATATATATATATATATATATATGTGTGTATATGTGGGACTGTAAGGTGTGTAGAAAACAGAATATGTGAAAAACACAAACCTCCACCAAGGAGGAACAATACAAGCCTCATCCCCTACGAAGGATTCATTATCAAAATCCAATTCTCCCAAAATTTAATCACTTCTTGTTAGCTGCAGGCATCACCACTTTGAAAATTCACTTTGAAATCTGTATAGAAAATACATTTTTGGATACTCCTGCTTACAGACAAAAAAATAAAAATATATCAGAATCATTCCCTCCCAGTCAACATGGCTTATTTATGATGTCGTAACTTGATTGAAGAGGCTGTTAATGGCGCCAATCCCGCTCAGTTAAAAGAAGAATATTCCATTTTAAGTTTAATGAAACTTTACGGTAAGACTACTTATGTACTAAGGTGAATCCTTTAGACTATGCCTGGGTGTGACCTTATTTTAAGTTTAGGCTCCTTAAAATAGCTTTAGTTCAGCTACTAATGACTTAATCCTTCTCTATCTATATATTTTTCACTACTACTCATTTCAGATCTGATTAACATAGTAAACTTCATTGCAACTAAGTTGCTCATAAATTCTCTTATATAGATGAAAAATATTTTGGGATGATTGGTATTTTAATGAAAACGAATACATTTATTATAGTAAAAAGATTAATACATATATATATATATATATATATATATATATATATATATATATATATATGTGTGTGTGTGTGTGTGTGTGTGTGTGTGTGTGTATGTGTGTGTATATATATATATATATATATATATATATATATATATATATATATATATATATATATATATATATATATATATATATATATATAAAGATAAAAAGGCCCATAAAACACTATTTGAACATTGCAACCACATATTTCAGCACTTCCTTCGGTGGCCCTGTTCACTGGTAAAATATGGACAGATGAAATATTAGAAGGGTATATATACAATATACAATAATGTGCTGAACCTCTCTAACCATCCCCTCACCGCAGAAGAACAGATGGTTTTAAATCTTGGGGTTTCATTCGCTCTAAAACCAGGTCCCGAGAGTAATCTTAATTTCTTAATTGCTTTTGATAAACATTTTGCAAAAAAAAATTATGACAAAAAAGATGCGTGTCTCAAGGCATTTTGCTGAATGTCTTGGAGCAAAATAACAACAAAAATTCGCTCCCGAAAAGATTCCAAAATGTGTTAGTTGGTTTAAGAAAAGGTGGGGGGTGGGGGTTGGATATTATAATCGCAAAAACTGACAAAGACGGGAAAATAGTTGTCTTAGATAAGGAGACATACATCAATAAAGTTCAAGAACTTCTAAACGAGAGGGAGACCTATGATAAATTAACGAAAGATCCCACAACATATATTGCCGCCCAATTTAACAAATCAACCAGAACCATAGGGGATAATAAGAAGAACATAGAATTACTAGAGACATTCAAGATACTCAACCACTCACTCCCCTATTTTTACGGCCTCCCGAAAAGACATAAAGATGGGATTCCTTTACACCCCACAATACTGTATCTAGCAGGGGCTCTTTCATGAGTAAATTATCAAAATGGCTTGCAGACCTGTTATCACCCTTTCTAGGAACCTTCTCATCCTCCCACGTCAAACATGCAGAGGATTTTATACAAAAATTTAATAGTTTAAACATCCCCTCAAACAACATCAAATTGCTCAGCCTCGAAGTCGAGTCATTATTTATTAAAGTCCCGATAGCCGACATGTTGTCTTTTTTAAAGAGGAAGTTACAACCATATGAAGACCATTTTCCTCTTGGCATAGATAAAACTCTAAAACTTATCAACCTCTGTGTAACTAACAACGTGTTTTCTTTCAATGGTAATTTTTACAAACAAAACTTGTACATGGAGTATTTCGAAACAAAAATTTTGTCGTCTATCAAACCCAGTAATATGATCTGGCTAAGATACGTAGATGATATTTTTACTTTCTGGGACAATAGCTGGGGAGACTTTAATAAATTTTTAAATAGACTAAATTCGCTAGGTTCCGGTCATAAAATTCAAAACGGAATGGGAAAAGGACGGAAAATTGCCGTTCCTAGATGTACTGATCATAAGAGAACAGAACAGATATGCCTTCACAGTATATAGGAAACCCACCTTCGCTGTTTCCTATATTCATTTCGTAAGCTACCACGATGTCTCCGTAAAGATCATGGTAGGTTGCAACTTATTCCTCAGGGGGCTTAGAAAATGTTCAGATGGGTACCTAGATAAAGAATTCAACACGATTCGCCAACACCTAACGCAACTGCTCTAACCACCACACATTATCGAGAGGGCTATTAACAAAGCGAATAAAATATACTACAGAGGTCCCACTCACATCAGACAAATAGATTTTGACAAAATAAAGCTTCCGTACGACGAAAACATCCAAAAAGCCACCGAACAACTCAGGTCTAACGATCCTTTCATTTTCCATTTTTCATTTTTATCTTCGTACTATATACTGTGGTATTACAGTGAGAGACATTCATATACATACATACATACATATATATATATATATATATATATATATATATATATATATATATATATATATATATATATATATTGTCACGGCCCTTAATTTGACCAGAGCAAAATTCTTAATACTCAACTGTCAAACCAGGAAGCCAAGCTGTGAAGTGTACCTAACCTTGGTGACAAAGGCTAAAGAAATGATGACCTGCAGTACACCACAACAACTTACATATATAAAAAAATATATCACCAAAAAATATATGTTTCAGCCCTTCATGTATAATTGTTATACTGATACCAACACTGCACACTGCTCCACTGTTCAAATAAAATAAGCACTGAATGTATTATAGTCAATATGCCAGTTATAGAAACACTTGAACGATTTTTTCTGATTATAATTAAACTTCCCAACACCAAAATAAGAAAAATAATTATATGAATAAACTTCTTACAACTTGACACTATTAAAATAATAATAAATAATGAATAACACCAATACACAAATACACGAATAATAATAATAATATGATCACTGACAAAATAGGTATGTACACGATACGAGCTGAAATTCCTCTCCCATTAAGGAGGAGGGAGGAAACAAGGTAATTTTAAGGAGTGACAGAACAGGGACTTTAAAGAAGAAACTTAGGAGGTATTACAAATATACATATTTAGTGAGTTTTGCACTCACTAGATGGCGGGCAGTCACATTCCACCCCTGAGAGGGCTCTCTACGAAGTGGAGCAACTGAAGAGAGAAGCGCATGACAGGCCACAAGTTATGTTCAGATTAGGATGTAGTTTGAGATATCCTGGAGAGAGTATCTGCCAATATATTTTGTGGACCCCGAATGGCTTGCAGTTTAATGTTGAATTCGGAGAGGATGTACGACCATCGTAGAAGCTTATTATTCTTCAATTTCGCTCGATCCAGGAAGATCAATGGGTTGTGGTCTGTGTATATGATCACGTGCTGGTTGCCCTCCAGATACGGTTTGAAGTGGAGAAGAGCAGCGATTATGGCATAAAGCTCCTTCTCAATTGTTGCCCATCGTGTCTGGGCTCCTTTGAAGTACCCCAGAGTAATAGGCAATGAGCATGAGATGATGCAGAGGCGGAGGAGGTGTGGCCAAAGAACTTTGATGTTGCTGCATCAAGACCCCCCCAAAGCCAGTTCCGGAAGCATCTACATGTAGATAAAAGGGTTTATTAAAGTTAGGCGTTTGAAGTATGGGTGAAGATGTCATAACTGATTTAAGTTGATCAAATATACAGGTATGTTCTCTAGTCCATTCAAAGTTAATTTTAGGAGATGTTAATGAGTACAAAGCAGCAGTTATGTTGGAAAAGTTTTTGATGAATTTTGAGTAATAAGAAACCATCCCAAGAAAAGATTTTAATTGCTTACGGGTGGTTGGCTGAGGAAAGTCTAAAATAGTCTGTACATTTGTACATTTAGGCATAACCTTACCATTTCCAATAACATGCCCAAGATATGTTACCTTCCTAAACCAAATGAACTTTTAGCTAGATTTATGGTTAACTGAGCCGTGGATAACCGTTGAAAAGTTTCTTTAAAGCATCCAAATGTTCAGACCAGGTGTTCGTGGCAACAACTAAATCATCCATGTAGACATAGGTGTTATCAAGATCTCTAATCACCTCTGACATCAACCTCTGGAAGGTGGCTGGAGCATTGCAGAGGCCGAAAGGCATGACCCTGTAAGAATACAACCCAAAAGGGGTTATGAATGAAGATATTTCTTTAGCTTTATTAGTAAGAGGGACTTGGTAATATCCTTTAAGGAGGTCTATTTTAGTTAGATATTTAGCATTTCCAATATTATCAAGAATGTCAGATATCCTGGGAAGAGGGTAAGAATCCTTTGTGATGTTGTTGACTTTCCTATAATCTGTACACATTCTATACTGTCCATTAGGTTTAGGTACCAGTAGGCATGGAGACGCCCATGGAGACAGACTAGGTTCTGCTAAGTTATTATCAAGCAAATACTTTACTTCTTGGAGCAATATCTCCAGCTTTTTTCCTACCACACGGTAAAATGGTTGGCGTATGGGAACAGCACCTGGTTCTAGCATGATGTCATGACTGATAATGGTACAGCCCTGGGGTTGGTCTGAGCACCTCAGGAAAAGAAAGTAAAAGTGAAGTTAGTTCCTGTTTTTGAGAAAGGCTCCAACTGATTTAAGAAAGCGTTTAATGAATTTAATATCTCACTGTTTGTACAGTCCTTCCATGAAAGTAAGTTATCTTCATTAGAGGAGTCAGAATCCACTTTCTGGCAAGGTTGTTCCAATTTTTCTTTATGGCAGTCAGAAGATACTAGGTGACCAATTACTGGAGTAGGACCATGGTAGGATTTTAACAGATTTACATGTACTAGTTGTGATTTTTTCTTACGGTCTGGGGTACTAATGAGGTAGGTTACCTTACCATGTCTATGAATAACTTCGTATGGCCCAATATATCTCTCTTGAAGAGGTGCTCCTGCAATTGGATGGTAGATCAGTACTCGTTCACCTGACTGGAAGGACCTCACCTTAGCTTTCTGATCATACAATCTCTGCATCTTATCCTGTGAAATTGAAATATTGTTAAATGCAAAATTGTACATATTTAATAGTTTCTCTTTGAGGTCACTTAGGTAAGAGGAAACGCTGGAGACTGTTTCTATCTTTTTGTTTATGATATCCTCTTTGACCATACTTAAGGTTGTTCTGGGCTTTCTGCCGAACATTAGCTCAAATGGGGATATACCAGTAGAGTCATTAGGGACACTTCATAAGATATACATGAGTAGATCTAGTTCCTCATCCCAAGTCTTTGAAGTCTCACTTATGTACTTCCTTAGTAAGCTCTTTATCGTTTGATGGACACGTTCCAGGGCCCCATTAGTCTGTGGGTGATATGTTGTGGCATACACATTACGAATGCTGAATTCTGCCATTGCTTGCCTGAAAAGATTGCTGGTGAAGTTGGTCCCTTGATCACATTGGAGTTCTTTAGGAAACCCAAAGGTGGTAAAAAACTTTAAGTAGCTGTCAATGATTGTTTTTGCATGGATATTTTTATGGGTATTGCTAGAGGATATCTAGTGGTAGGACATAATACTGTTAATAAATATTCATTTCCCCTTCGCGTTTTTGGTAATGGCCCTACGCAATCTATGATTACTTTATCAAATGGATTTTTTGGCACTGGAATGGGTTGGAGAGGAGCAGGTGGAATGGACTCATTGGGCTTACCGGTGATCTGACAATGATGGCACTGTTGAACGAAATCCTTCACATCTTTCTTCATTCCTGGCCAGAAGAAGTTCTCAGCCAATCTGTCGAAAGTTTTGTGAATTCCCAAATGAGATTCGGTGGAGTGAGCCAAGTCCAGCAATGACTTTCGGAAGACTGAAGGTACAACAAGTTGATGTTGATCTAGCCATGTATGGGTGGACGGAGATTTGGATGGTCTGAAAAGGCGAAAAAGAAAATCTTTATCCTGATAAAAACAAGGAGTTTTGGATAAATCATTAATGACTGAGACTTTCTTCCAGCAAACTGCTAAGCTGGGATCTGCCCTCTGATGATATTTGAAATCATCTTTATGGATATCGATGATGTCTAGTGCCGCTGTAGTTCTATTTTGCTTATCTAGGTTTGCTTTTTCGTCTTCTCGGGCTGACCTGGTAGCAACTTGTACTATCTCTGCTTCATTGGTAGGCTGTTTGTCCGTATTTTCTTTATTAAAAATTATCTGAGGATCAGTGATAATCAGATTTGTGTCAAGTACCTTTGACCCAGCAAGGTCGTTACCCAAGATTACTTGCACTGACGAATGAGGTAATTGTTTGTCAGTTACTGCAAACGACAGTATCACCGTCAAAATAAGGACAACATAACCTTACCTTAGCTAAGGGTAAAGTGGTGCTGGTGGTTAAATCTGTAACTGTGATGTACTCATTAGTTAGTTCCAGTGGTAGATCTTTGGTCACGCTCACAATTGTCTGAGTAGAACCTGTGTCCCTTAAACACTCAACAGGTATACCATTTAATGACCCTGCGCAGGTAAATGCTTTGAATGGATCTTCCTCTTGTTTTGGAATTGCTACATGGAGAGTCTTTTGATGGGATTGATTAGTTCTCGAGGAAGGTTGTTCAGGTTTGCTGGTGGCAGATTTCACACTGTCAGATCTTTTACATTGAGGCAAGGGGCAGTGCTGAATATCATGACCTTCCTTCTTGCAGTACGAACACACCTGTGAAGAATATTTATAAGATTTATAAGAGGATACAGATTTGGACTGTGAAGGTTTGTATTTATGGATTAGTGAAAAATCATCAGCAATGCTAGCAGCTTTCAGTGCATTGGTTTTGCTTTTATCCATTATGTGTGTGGCTATATTTAAAGGTAGCTTCCTGATTAATTCCTCTAACACAATTAAGTTTTTAAAGGAGTCAAAATCCTGCACTTCTGCCTTATTTAACCATTTATTCAATTGCCGGATCTTCAGTTCGCAGAACTCTACAAATGTCTGTGAAGCACTTTTGAAGGAGTTTCGGAAGTTTTGCCGATATCCCTCAACAGTAATGGCATAGGCATCCAATATAGCTTTCTTAATAGTGCAGCAGATAATTGCATATTTCATAAGAATCGTTCAGATAGTGAAACAAGATGAAATTTTGCACAAGTGCTCTTTAAAGTTCCTCTATCAGAAAAGGGCGTGTCCTCGCAAAAATTTAATATGGCGGCCAAATTCAAGATGGCGGCCAGTATCGACAGATTTTGGCTAATTTTTCACTAGAATGGCATGTATTTGCTTCTAGCAATATGGTAAAGCTCTTCCATACTATTTCTTGTGAATATTATGTTTCTGTAGCTTCCCAGTACAGTTTACCTTTAAATATGGGGCTATATGGCTGCCAAGAAAAGGTAGAAACAATAATTATAATGAGAAATAATGCCCGTTCAACAATTATCGTTTTAAGCATGGATCTTGGTTTCTGTGGTTTTAGATCCTAATGAGGCCATCTCTTTCGAATAACTCATCAATTTTGAAGGAAAATTAATAAATGTAAAAGAGTGTATGTCTGCACACAACCAGGGTTTACACTGGTGACATCACTGCTGTGTAACTCAGCATGGGGTTCAGTGCCAGCTAATCCAGCTTTACTAATCCTGTAGTCTTAGACTAGTAGTTGTAGTATAGTTTAGTTTAGTGTCCCAAATGCTTTCTAACAGCCCCAGACCAGCTATAGTTAGATAGCCGCACCTGAATAGACAGGATGTGCCAGATGAAAATTAGAGCTCTGGTGGAGGCAGGAGTTGCTTCATCTGAACTGCAGAATCCTTCCTGTCAGCTGCAAGTGTAACCAGGACACGGCAGATGCACCAGGTTACAGCCTCTAGTTTGTGCAAACTCCTGAGGACAGCATACACTGACTACTGTGCTGAGAAAGCAAACAACAATGAGCAGGCATTAGAGTTTGAGGAGTGGTGTGACCTTCGAAGACAGCAGAGTCCACAGTTCCACTTCTGGCACATGGTGTTGTCTGTGGAACTTGTGATATTCCTACTGATCAGGTCCTTCCGTGAGGCCAATTTTGTCCTCTACTGCCAGGCATTGCATGAGCTGATACCCTACTTCTTTCCAACAATAATACAAACTATGCTCGTTGGCTGCCTATTCACCTCAGGGACATACTTACCCTAGAGAGTTCACACCCAGAGTTGCACAAGGAGTTCAAGGCTGGCAACTTTGTTGTGCACAAGACCAGTCGCCAGTTCTCAGCAATGGCTCTTGACCAAGCTCATGAGCAGACCAATGCCTTTATAAAGGCTGATGGCAAAATGAACATTGGGCTGACTGAAGATCCGTCAGCACTCAGAAGATGGATGGTGGCTGGCCCAGAGATCATCCAATACTTGGTGTCTGCATATGAAACAGAGGTTCAAAGTAAGGAGTCTAATGAGCAGACAACACACCATGAACAAACACCTCATGCAGAAGACATTCTTGGAGAGAGTCAGCAAGCTGTCATTGGCTTTGCAACACTTGGGAAGTCCTTTTCAGGAAGAGAGCCAGGATCTGTATTCCATTGACAACAAAGACATTGCCCACCCCAGCTCAGCAGAACTTCTACAGACACACCTTGACAGAGGCCGCACTAAATTTCAGAAGTTTTCAGACTCTTTGGCAAACAATGCAGTCTCCTTCTATGAGCCGATAAAGAAGAACAGAACTGA
Source organism: Macrobrachium rosenbergii (assembly GCF_040412425.1). Classification (NCBI taxonomy): domain Eukaryota; kingdom Metazoa; phylum Arthropoda; class Malacostraca; order Decapoda; family Palaemonidae; genus Macrobrachium; species Macrobrachium rosenbergii. Next base: position 28,947,293 of record NC_089770.1, on the reverse strand, counting down.
CTTCTTCAGGCAAGAAGCTGCTCCTGTAGAACAGTCAAAGCAGAAACTTCTGAAGGAGGATTGCCAGCTTTCTCAAAGCTATTTATATCCTGTCAGAGCCGTGAATGTGATCTGCAGGAATTCTTCCAGCACGAGAATCAAACATTCCCAGCTTCCCTTAGTGAGGTGGTAGGCTGTACACATGTCAGAAGTCTCAGCTGACCTCGGTCCTGGAGAGTCATGTTACACTAGAAGACAAAGAACCAAAGACTGATGTCCTCATTGTAGATGGATCAGCTTTGGTCCATGCCTTGCCACCAAAGAAAGGAAAGACCTTTGAGGGCTATGCACTTTGCGACTTCTTGCCTGTGATACAATCCTATAGCAGCAAGTACACATCATCACATCTTGTATTTGATGTATACAATACATCCAGCCTCAAAGCTGAGACCAGGCTCCAACGTGGTCAAGGAGGAAGGCGCAAGGTGACAGACAAGAACACAATTCCATCCAACTGGCGCAATTTCCTAAGACACGATGCCAACAAGACAGAGTTGTTCCAGTTCCTGGCAGACAAAGTTGCCCAGATGTCTGCCACAAATGTTGTCATTGCCACGAAAGGGTCTGCTGTCCTCAGCACTCATGAGGCTAGTCTTCAGGGGACTGGAAAAGTGCTCTCATGAGGAAGCTGACACCGCATCTTTCTCCATGCCAAATATGCCACAGAACATGGAGCCAAGACCATCACGGTTAAAGCAAATGACACAGATGTTCTTGTCGTTGCAGTCAGTGCTTTCTCCACTCTCCACAATCTAGGGCTAGAGAAGCTATGGGTGGCATTTGGCCAAGGCCAGAGCCTGCGCTGGATTGCTGTGCATGACCTGTGCAACTCTCTGGGCCAGGAGAAGGTGAATGGCATGCTCTTCTTCCATGCGTTCACAGGCTGTGATACAGTGTCAGCCTTCCGGAGCAAGGGCAAGAAGACCGCCTGGCAGACATGGAACATCTTTCCAGAGGCCTCCACTGTGTTCTCCAAACTGAGTCACTACCCTCTCAGAGTGGAAGAGAGACCTGAAGGTCCTGGAGAGGTTTGTCATACTTATGTATGAAAGATCCAGCACTGCTGGCACTGTGGATGAGGCTAGACTTGATATGTTTGCCAGAAAACAAAGGGGCATATAAGGCCATTCCACCAACCGGGAGCTCTCCTCCAACACACCAAGCGTGCTGCGTACCAGGCTGGTTGTGTGTGGGGGCAGGCCACCCAGTGTCAGCCACAGCCAGAGAACCCTGCTGAGTGGGGATGGCAAAGTCTGGTGAAGTTTGTGGCAAGTCCTCTGGACAACCAACTCGCCCTTAGCCAAGAGTTGCCAACAGCTTACCAAATGTGGATGCAAAGCAGGCTGTCGGGAAAGGTGCAAGTGCTGGCTGGGTCTTCCCTGCACAGCTCTGTGCACTTGCAAATGTGAAGTCTAGATAAATATTGCCCTCTTTCAGTAGATAATCTAGCTTGAGCATCCAACGTGTCATGCTATGCCTACCTTCTTATCCTCGAATTTTTCAAAGGTGTAGGTTGAGAGACCTATACATAGATTGGTTGCGTTTAGTCCGTATTTCTCTTCTTTTCTTTTTATGGTTACAGTCTTAGACACAATGTTGTATGTGACCATACCATTACTATTTCAGTTGAAAATAGCATATTAGTTAAACTGTCTGATCACATGAATATACCATTAAATAAAAACAGTTGGTCTCTATGTCTGCTAGCGCTGTGGATAGAAAAAAAAAAGATTTTATGGCAACCATTTTGTACGCCATCTTGGTTACAATTCATTTAGTAAGGGTTTTCAATAAAATGTGTGGTATGGAACATTTTTATAACCTAAAAGTCGAGGTTTAAAAAAAAAAACTGGCATATTCCATCCAATAGATGCTCCCAAACCAGTGAATCTCAACATAGATGGCGGCCATTTTGAAAAATAGCCGCCATCTTGGATTTTCAGGTGGCCAGCGCCCTTTTCTAAGAGAGCGTAGTCTTAGGAATGTTTGTGCCAAATTTCATGCTTGTTTCACTATCTGAACGATTTTTACAGCAATCTGCTGCACTATAATAGAATCATAATCTTTGTTAGTTAATAACTGAGAAGCAACAAAAAGATGCCTTACCCTTAAGATGGTTTCGGATGAGGAGAACCCACTTATCTTTAGGCCAGTTTAAAGTTGCGGCAGTGTCCTCGAAAGTTTAAAGAAGACTTCAGGGTCACGTTCATCGAACTCTGGTACTAGTTTGGTTGCCTTTATAAGGTCAAATGGATCAGGAATTTGCTTTTCATCTTGTTTAGTCTTTAAGAGAATAGAAGCCCTTTTGGTTTCCCTTTCTATTTCTAACTCATTGAGCTGTCGTTGATGTTCTAGTTCTAGAGCAAGTTTCGCTTCTTCCGCTTGATGGTGTAACTCTAGTCCTCTCTCTTCTGCTTTGATTTTTTCAGCTTCTGTTTGACGTTGCAACTGTAGTACTTGCATTTGCAGTTTCAATTTCTCCATTTCTGGATCAACAGAAGGCGTTGCAATTGCTCCTGTAAGACTTCGTAGATCTTCCACGTCTTCATCGCCTTCATCAACTGCTTTCTTCTGAATAAGGAACTGCAGAATATCATTGATTAATCGGGCTTTGACATGAGATGGATCAACAGTTATATTCAATGTTTAGCAATGGTCAGCAATTCCTGCTTCTTCGCATAACGCAAGGTTAGAAGTTCGGTTTTTTAGGAGTAGACAAAAATTTCTCTACATTGAACATTATGGAAAGTAAAAGTTATGACTGAATACTTACTAAAACTTATTATATGGAACAAGTACTATAAACTTCAAAAAGAACATTTATAGAGGACTGAGGAAACTATGAAACCCTGATGAAAACTAGATACTTAAGCTGATACACAAGAGGAGCAAAGATAATGCTTATGATTATGCTAGACAATTTTATCTGATTCTGACAAATTGTCAACCTATCCAACAAGGTATTCAAATTTTTCAATGCAAAATCACAAACTAAGCAACTGTTCGGCAATAAGAGCACTCAATACTATAAGAAGACAGCAAGCACCATAATACTAGCAATCACAAAAATATATTTCATATGTTTACCGATCACAAGAAACTAACACAAATTGACTGTAAACTATGAACAACTATCTAATATATAATGAGAAGCATAAACTATACAAAACTACATAAGCACGATATAATCCTAAGACAGCCAAACTACGAGTACCACTCGTTAACGTTCAAAAATATCTTTATGCCAATGATGAATAAAGGTAGTGGCAAATGAACAAAGTCACTCGAGGTATCGGTAGTGATGAGCGAAAACTACCGTACTAGCAGCGTTCGCGGACGTAAATAGAGGTAGTGGCAAAATGAACAAGTCACTCACGAAGTACCAATAATGCTGAGCGAAACTACCGTACTAGTAGAGGTCGCGGAAATACAAAGTACAAAATTATAAACGTTTAACAGAGTTAAGAGACAAAATATAATTGATGGGTGCCCAGCTATCCATGAAGTTAAAGACTTTACAAAGTACAAATAACGCAATTAAGGACGCTGATCACGATGGATCTTAGACGATCCGACGGACGAGGAAGGCGTAAATACAACGGGTGGACGAGAAAAAAGAATGAGGACGTCCGATGTCGCAGCCAGATGTGTCCGTAAGGGTGGCTCGTATGATGGGGCGGGCTTAAATGATGGCAGGCTCAACTGCCGATCCCTAACGACTAGCAAAATACGCTGCCGATATTTCCTCCAAAATACAGATGCCTAGAGAGCTCACGGAGCAGGAGAGGAGATACCATGTACATACCGTAGAAAATATGAAAATCAATATAAATAAACTTACGCACAATAATTGGGAGTCTTACGTGCAGGAGTGTTCAGATGGGTATCAGGTTACACACTGAAGAAACAGCTCCCGGACAGGCCCCCATATATGTCACGGCCCTTAATTTGACCAGGGCAAAATTCTTAATACTCAGCTGTCAAACCAGGAAGCCAAGCTGTGAAGTGTACCTAACCTTGGTGACAAAGGCTAAAGAAATGATGACCTGCAGTACACCACAACAACTTACATATATAAAAAAATATATCACCAAAAAATATATGTTTCAGCCCTTCATGTATAATTGTTATACTGATACCAACACTGCACACTGCTCCACTGTTCAAATAAAATAAGCACTGAATGTATTATAGTCAATATGCCGGTTATAGAAACACTTGAACGATTTTTATGATTATAATTAAACTTCCCAACACCAAAATAAGAAAAATAATTATATAAATAAACTTCTACAACTTGACACTATTAAAATAATAATAAATAATGAATAACACCAATTTACGCAAATACACGAATAATAATAATAATATGATCACTGACAAAATAGGTATGTACAAAATAAAGCTGAAATTCCTCTCCCCATTAAGGAGGAGGGAGGAAACAAGGTAATTTTAAGGAGTGACAGAACAGGGACTTTAAAGAAGAAACTTAGGGAGGTATTACAAATATACATATTTAGTGAGTTTTGCACTCACTAGATGGCATACATTAGTTGTTTGGCCTATATATATATATATATATATATATATATATATATATATATATATATATATATATATATATATATAATATATATATATATATATATATATATAATATAATATATATATATATATATATATATATATATATATATATATATATATATACTGTCTATATATAAGTGTAGCATGAATAAAAAATAATTATACGCACTAGCCTATTGTAATCAGTAACGAAGAAAAGACAATACTGTACATTTATTGGATACACATAATGAATATTTCAATGCTTATCTTAACAAAAGATTTGTGCTGCCACTTTCTTTTAGTCATCCCAATCATATAAAGGTCGCTTCAGAAATTAATTCTCTGAAGGGAAACCAACTGTGAAGGAGAATCCTTGAATCTTGCATAAGGACTCGACCACAAAGGACTCGGAAGAGACAGTTATTAATGAGGAAAATATCTGATGAATGATCACTAACATCCTGCGACAGACAGGATGACGATACACAGAAAAAGATCTTCCACTTGTGAGACTGCTTAGAGGCACCACTGATTGGGACTTTCTGGAGCTACCCCTAAATATCTACAACCAAGACCGCTGAAGCTAACGACTTCTAGGCAAATGTAACAACTCAGATGCATCAGCCAATCAGGAGCACGACAGAAACTCCAAAAAGCAGATCATAATATATCTTCATAAATCAGAATGCCCAGGAATATTACCCCAGCATTCGTTGGTGTCCAGCCACCCAAGTATTGACTAATGTCAGTCTTGACAGTGTTGTTTAGAGTAGCCTTATTCTAAATAAAGCCTGTCCATCGTCTCTTTTAACAGTGGTGTGTAATAGCTTAAAGTGTCCCTTCTAAGAACGTACAAAACCTTGAGTGCTCAAGTCTACCACAGAAAAGATGGATCTTTGTGTAGAAACTTCTTTTATGATATATGGTCACCATTACTGTTGCGAATTTTTCCCCGCGACTGGGAGGGTTCTATGTCCCGGATGTATGTCACTGGGATGATCAGGCCTGAAGGGCAATATCAGCAAACATCGAAGCGAAGGTCCATCAAGATCAGGCAGGGTTTTACAATTTTATTTAAAAAAATAAACTATTTAAATTTAACATACGTTAACGCACAAAGACCACGCGGTCGGGTACAAGACAACTCTGATAAAGTTTCACAAAACTCAAAAAAATATGCATCTGAAAGTTACAGGTTTGTACAAAACTTATTTCCAAACAATCAGGCTATACTCGAACGAACATTAACTATATCAAGCCTCGGATGGCAAAAATCTAAAGGGATTAACTTTGCGAACTAAATGAACCGGCTCCTGACTACGAAATAAACAACTTGGCTGGGGAAGTGACGACATGGAGAGTGCTCAGCTTGCCTCAATGATAATTATGTCCCCGAGAAAGATGCATAACGCCCCTCTGCATGTCTCGTCGTCACCTCGGTTCCCTTTCAAAATTTCTACATGGGTTATTTTACCAAAGAATGTATTTGAAATATTTAAAAAAGAACCTCTCCGATATTCATGATGCTGTTAATACCGGCAGTTCGCCGGACACAAATAACACTCAAAACATTTTACAGAAAAACGAGAACCACGAACTCTGCCGCCTCCTTACCACCAGCCCTCGCTTATCCTAAGCATTGTGAAGGATTGTCAAGAAAGAACAGATACAATTTTTTCTTGACAATTACCTTGAAATATTTTGACTGTTTTCAATTCCGGTGGAGTTGGTGTTCAAGACAAGTCATAATGTAATATAAACAAAGGAAAATAATATTTACACAATTAAATATGGGTAGAATGCAGAGTAGGGGGCCACTAATTATCCCATGCCTACAAGGCATCCAAGGTTAGGATTAGGCTATATTCCCTGTTACAAAAATGACTAATAGGCCTGCAGTAGCCGTAGCCCCCTACCCTGCATTCGTTCCTTAAAAATCGTTATAACTAGAAAATATTCCCCGGTAAAAATATATATTGTACACAAAGTAATTAACATTTTTGGGAATGTATTTTAGTTGAGTATCCTTATAAAAAAGAAAACAAACGGTTTCTTTCGTTCGCTATCACATTGCGGGTAAATCCCGTTTTATTTTAAGTGCTATATCATGTCCCTAGGCCTAGAGGGTGAAAAAATAATGACCTTTTACAAGTTGACCACAATCGATTCAGCATGGGAACTTCATTTTTCTTCTAATTTTCCATATGTGATTTCGATGGATTAAACATTAATTTTTGTAGGAAATGCTCAGTTAACCCGTAACATCCTTATAAAAGGGGTTCCTGGTAGGAACAGCGTTTCTGGGTGAGGAAGTGGGAATGGCGGTAAGACAAAAGCTAGAAAGTGGATGCAGCTGGGGACCGATGGAAAGCTGCCAATGCCCTTTAGTACTGCATAGCAATGCGTGCCCTGACAGCATTAATTCCCTACGGGGAACCTTATTAGCTGATTGGGTCATTATTTCATGTGACTTGAAAAGACTGATTTAATTCGACAACGTACTTTTTGCATTCACCTTCCTTCTTCGCAAGTATATTAAGGAATAACAAAATTTTCTGAATGAATTGTAGAATAAAAGATCGTTAGAACAGAGAATAGCACCGGTGGTGTATTCAACACATGAATGAATGTAACCATAATATCAGCTGGAAAAATGCAGAACACATCGTTATAAAAATAAATATTGTTGAATTAATTATAACAAGTAAAGAATGACCTGAAGTTTCTTCGGCGGAGTCGAGTTTTCTATACAGTGTATAATGCTGTATGAAACTCTCGCTGTGCTGCATTATGAAACACTCAGGTACGAGTACGACAAGGGAGATCTCAGCTGCTCCCCAGATGTGGTCGAGGAAAGGTATGTCGGCAACGCCTCCAGGGTTGGATTCGGTGTTGTCAGATGCACGATTATTACTGACTTTAAGCCTAAATGTTATTATTATCATTAAAGTAGTTTAACCAGCCCACTGAACTGACTTTCAGCTCTCATAGGTCTGGCCAAATAACCCTAAATAAAAAAAAAAAAACTACTGAGGCTAGAGGGCTGCAATTTGGGATGCTTGATGATTGGGGTTGGATGATCAACATACCAATTTGCAGTCTTTAGCCTCAGTAGTACTTAAGATCTGAGGGCGGACAAAACTAAAAAGGAAAATCGTGTTGATTTGATCAATCCAGTATTTTAAGATAATTAGTTTTTAAACAATTTCATGATAGTTTATAAATATATATATATATATATATATATATATATATAATATATGTCTGCTATATATTATGATTTTTTGTATTATTGACCCTGGATAGGTATGTGTGTGTGTGATCCTTCCTACAGCTCAATGATAATATATAATGGCAAAACAATATATATGTGTGTGTGTTTAACTGTATGTACATATATATATATATATATATATATATATATATATATATATATATATATATATAGAGAGAGAGAGAGAGAGAGAGAGAGAGAGAGAGAGAGAGAGAGAGAGAGAGAGAGCTGTGTCAATAACAAACCGGTTTTCTAAGTGCTTCTCAAATTCATGTCAAAAGAAAAAGAAATATCTTGGAGGACGGCAGTCCGTCAGTTGATTGTCGTCTGTTGCTTTTCATAATTTTATATCTATTGGGATCAAACTGGACACTTCATAATTCAGAAACCTGGTTGAAAGCTAACCCTTTTATTGCCAAAGTGGGTATTTTGCGTTTCCTGAACATCCAACCAACTTAACGTGTATTGAGGGTGATTAACATACCCGTTTTCCTACTATGAGATTCAGAGCCTTTGTCCCAGTGTTTTTCTGGAATAACTTTTTTCCTGTGCATTTGACAATGGTATTACTTAGCCATAGTATACTTTACATCCCTACCTAATCTTCGGCAGCATTCTTTATTACTTATATTAGAAAAAAGTTTATTCATAAGAGTAAAATAAAGCAGCCGAAGCCAGTGGCGGAACACTCTAATGTCTAGGTTCAAAGTTATACGTTACGTAAACATATGACGTCCCGACTCCTCCCACAAGGTGATGACGACAAACGGCTGTCTCTGAAATTCTGAATGAATATTCGTATCTTGTCAGGCTTCAAGAATGGCGGCTATGATAAGTCATTATCCGCGTGGTTGCAGGACAGCTTTTGTGATTCGACTTGCACAGTTGTTTAGAAGTGAGGAGGCCCGTGGCAAACCCTGCGTAAGCTTGGACAGGTATATGAATAATAGGGCCCTTTTTTGGGTAAGGAGTTCACCCGGACATCCAAAGCTACCAAGTTTCCGTCATTTGTTGACTTCCATAAGGTGCAGAAAGATAAATATATATGCTCTATATAGCAATAGTTGTTGATTTCTTAGTAAAATGTAACTTGCGGAACAACATTAAAACTTGCTTTGCCAAAAAAAAAAGGTAATGGGTTATAATATATCAATGAATGACCTCTATAGGTCCCAGTGCTTGGGCTTAGCCCGAAACGCCATAATCCACCCACTGATTATAATGTCAAGTTTCCTCATATGTAATTATTTTAAATAAAGGATCCATGTAAGGGCATGTCATTTCATCTGATCGCTCCCATCCTCTTAGTGACAGAGTACAACAATGGCTGAATTGTAACATTATAATGAAAGTTGTTTTCATATTCCACAGAATATTACCGGCATGGTAGTTAGATTGTTGGTAGGCTTTTAAATACCAACATTGCTTGCACACTAAAAAGTATAAGTATACTTGGTCCTTCAATTTGCTCACTTGAATGATTCTTAATTGAAAGTGATGAATTGGCAGATCATCCAATTACGACCTACAATGAGCAACTTTGTCTCTAAGATTAGACGGAGTCATTCTGGACTCATAAAACCTGATAATAACAAGCGAATGAAAATATTAACAGTAATTAGCTGCTCGTGTATTATGTAGCAAAAGTCAATTGTTAATTGATTTTTAATTATATAATTTTTTCAATGGAGAAATAGTGACAAAGTAATTTCTCAGAAAGTAAAACCCTCGGATTCCCTGCTTGTGAGCCGGTTCCGTTCTCAGCTAAACCCTTTTCTTGATAGAAATTCATTTCTCAATAATGTGGTTCGGATCTAGCACTTCTTAGCCACGTAAAAAAATCTACCTTCATGGCATAAAGCTCCTGGTTAAACTAAGATATACTTTTTTTTCTAGCACTACTACTAAACCTACTACTACAACCGCTAAAAAGTGTAAACAAGGAGTATTGGTTGTATTTCATTGTTGCCAGGGGTTGAGACTTTTCACGAATAGCCACTTATCCATCTTGAAGGAGGCAAGTTAATGACGTCATAAGTTACGTCCTTATATCTTCGAAAGACATTCCTCTGAGTTTGCTGGCGAAGTCTACAAGAACTCGGTGTTACTCTTATAATTACCAGAATTATGCAACTTTCGTAATACAGAATGCAGTAAAAAATTAGGTAGGGATGTAAGATACCTTGTGACAAAGTGTCATCTTTGTCGGGTACGTTGATAAATTTTATTCCGGAAAAACACCGGGACACCGGCTGTGAATCTTATGGTAGTTTGAAAACCAGATTTTATGGGTCAAGAGGTTCAAGGAGTATCATCATCTTTCAGGAAGACAGGTTATAATTCTCTTAGTTTGAAATTCGAAAGCCAGTTCTCATTGATCAACGCACATACTAGAGGACTAATGTACCAACAATCACAAAGGATCTGTTTTCTAAAGCAGTTCACTGTGAATTGTTTTGAATAATAAAAATTATTGTTTACCTTAACTTACATTACTAAGGCCCTGTGGATACAACATGCAAATGGCTGTAAAGAAGTTGATTGCAATCAATCCCACCATTATTTCGAAGAGTTGTTATGATGCAGATGATGATGAAAGGGAGAGGCTTTTGAAAAATACATGAGCTGCAGTGGTTGCGAATCTGAGAATAGTTGTGGAAGTGACTACATAAGAAGGAATGGTTGAATTAAAAGTTATTTTGAAAGGTACAGGAGGAGACGAGGTAACTCCTATATGCCGCTTACACCTGTCGCGTGAATTGGTGACAAGAATGTTGATTTTCGTGTGAAGGACTCACTAGCTGTTGATGGTGTGCATGTTTTACTAGGTAATGAAGTAGGCGGTGTACCATTTGTTCCTTGTCCTATAGTGACAGACAAACCGTTGAGGATTAGCCCTATGGTAGATTTAGAGAATAACCCCCACCTGTTTCCAAGTTGTGTAACTACCAGTAGTATGAAGAGAACTACGTCTGTAAGTGAAGAAACTTATGATTTACCTGCACCAGAAGGATCAAATGAATGATCTTTGAGCTTAGAAGAGCTGTTCCAGGAAAGTGAAGTTTCCCCTAGTGATAGCAATAAAGAGATTTCCTGAGAAAAAGAGGATCCTGTTGTTACTGAAGAGACTCAGAGTATCAGAGCGTTCCTGATGATAGTAGTGAAACACAGTAGCAGAGTTAGCAGATATTGAGAGTTCAGCCCTTGAAGTTGGTCAAGTGATTAAAGAAGTGCTAATGGAACTACAGAAGAAGGATACAACGTTGGCTGATTTGTTCTTCAGAGTTGTTGATCAAGAGGAGAAGCAACAAACTCCCACCTGTTATTATCTAAAGGAAGGATTACTAATGAGGAAGCATCGACCTGCAGATATACCAGAAAATGATGAATGTATCATCAATTCTGCTTCCATATCCATTGAGGAAGCAAGTGGTAGCAGTAGCGCACGAGTCTGGACATATGGGAATCAGGACGACTCTTGAGAAGATTATTTTTTCTGGCCTGGACTTCACAAGGATGTTAGCAGGTTTTGCAGAGAGTGTCACACATGCCAGATAGCTGGAAAACTGAATGATACCATTCAGAAAGCCCCTACAACCCATAGAAATTAAAGGAGAACCCTTTAGCAATTTGATTATAGATGTGGTTGGGCCGCTTCCGAAAAGAAAGAAAGAAAATGAATATCTGTTAACACTAATATGTCCTGTGACATGGTATCCTGAGGCGATTCCTGTAAGAAGTATAAGTGCAAAGGTAATTGCTGAGAAGTTGGTGGAGTTTTTCTCCAAATTTGGAATATCAGAAATTGTGCAAAGTGATAGAGGAACGAACTTTACTTCAAAATTGTTCCAGGATGTGATGAACTTGTTAGGAGTGAAACTACAGTTATCAACTGGTTATCATCCAGACACTCAAGGAGCCTTGGAAAGGTTCCACCAGACATTGAAAAGTATGTTAACAAAATACTGTTATGAATCAGGAAGAGAATGGGATGCTGGTTTACCCTTGATGTTGTTTGAAGTTAGGAATGCTTATCAAGAAAGTATGGGATGTTCACCTAATCAAATGATTTTTGGTCGAGAAGTGAGATGTCCATTGAAGATTCTTGAAGAGAATTTGGAAGAAAATCAAGAGGATATCCAAGGAGAATATGTGAAGAACTTGAGGAAAAAGTTAAGAGAAATCAGAAAATTCTCTCCAGAAAATCTGAAAATAAGTCAAGAAAAAATGAGATATGATAGTAAGACTAAACTAAGAAGTTTTAGTGTGGGTCAGCAAGTTCTAGTGTTCTTACCAGTGAAAAGATTTCCCTTACCAGTAAGTTTCAAGGTCCTTATAAAATAATAGAGAAGTTAAGTGGTCGAACTTATGTGATTGAAACAGAAGGAAGAATGAAACAACAGAGGAAGATACATGAGAATCTTTGAAACCTTACTTCTCAGAGACTAAAACTGAAATAGTGTCAATAACGCAGACAACTTCATCTACAGAGGACGATGATGGCTATGAATTGGGAGCTGAAAGCAAGATGAACAATTCTTCCATATTGGAAAATTTGGAGGATAAACTAAAACACCTAAGTGTTAAGCAAAGTAGTGAATTAAGTGAGGTGATTAGAAGTTTCCCTGAAAATTTTGCAGATGAACCTAAGCTTACCGATCTGACAAAGCATGAGATAAAGATCAGAGAAGATGGAAAACCTTTTAAACATAGAGCATATCACTTACCACCTTTTCACAGAGATGTTTTGAAGAAAGAAGTTGAGTATTTGTTGCAGCATGGATTAGCAGAACCTAGTTCATGTTATTACAGTTCACCTTGTGTGTTAGTGAAGAAACCAGATGGCTCATTTGGGATGTGTACTGATTATAGGAAACTGAATTCTTTGAGTGCGGCTGACAATTATCCCTTGCCTCTTATAGATCAATTACTTGATAATATTGGGCAAGCCAAGTTTCTTTCCAAGATAAATTTGTTGAAAAGATATTATCAAATTCCCTTTAATGAGAATGCTAAATTGCTGTCATCTTTTATTACTCCTTTTGGACTGTATCAATACACTGTTTTGGCGTTTGGTCTGACGAATGCACCTGCAATATTCCAACGAGTGATGGATCAACTGCTAGGATCCATAGAAGGAGTGAATGTATATCTTGATGACATAATGATTTATTCTAATACATGGGAAGAACATCTGAAGATTTTAAGGAAAGTGTTCAAGAAACTATGGGAAGCAGAACTAACAATCAACTTACAAAAAAGTGAGTTTGGAAAGGCAACTGTTCAGTATCTTGGATTTGAAGTTGGAAAAGTCCTTCTTGCTCCTGTTGATTGTGATGTAGAAGGTATCCGTAAGACTAGCTCCCCTACTACCAGGAAACAACTACAAAGATTTTTGGGCATGGCTGGATTTTATCACCGATTCTGTCCGAATTTCTCAGCCACAGTAGTCCCCTTAACTGACTTAACCAGTCCGAAGACAAAGTTTGTTTGGACTCCAGAACATCAAGAATCATTTGAGAAGGTTAAAGCTATTTTAACTTCAAGACCAGTACTTCAAGTTCCAGACTTCATTAAGAAGTTTGTGAAACAAGCTGATGCAAAGACTGCGGAATTGGAGATGTTTTACTTCAAGAAGATGACAGCAGTATTCTACATCCAGTGTGTTTCATGTCTTCAAAGTTGAAAAAGCATCAGAAATTTATTCCACTACAGAAAACAAAATGCTAGCATTAATCACAGCATCATTGAGAAAGTCTGAAGTGTATGTGAACCGACCTAGGAATGAAGAAATTTTAGTGTTGTCTGACCACAACCCTATATCATTCATCAGTAAGATGAAAAATAAGGATCGGATACTGACCATGTGGTCTTTGTGCCTGCAACCGTATAATGTAAAAGTAGAGCATAATCCTGGTAGGAGTAATGTAGCTGCAGATTATTTATCCTGCTGTGGATCGTTTGATTCAAACCTGGGATAACTAATCTTTTGCGAGGGGGAGGAATTCCATGATATTGCCTTGTAATATGTATATCTTTCCATGATTTTGATATATTTACTCTTCTAGTTGTAATGTATTCTGTGTAATTATAATAACTGTTGAAATATCATATGTAGTGTAATGTCAGGTCTCAAAAGAATTGATGATTTAGATGACTTAGCATAATTTAGAATTAGTAATTTGTTTTTTATAATAACATAGTATATGATTGTTTATTTTGTCTCCCAGCCACATGTCTTCTGTGAATGCTTTGTTTTACTTCGACTGTCATCGTGAAAGATAACGTGTTGACAGGTCAGGGTAACAGTAGGCTGCTTAGTTCTGAAAACCAACTTTGGTTCTTCATCTTGTTTTAAAAACATGCCAGTTATGATTGGCCAGCTGCAGTCTGTTTTGATTGTGTTAAGATTTCATTAAAAGCTTTGTCCCATACGATTTTCTGGTAAAGACGTATACCTTAATGAGAAATACAAACAAATTATTGCACCGAAGCACATGACAATTGCATCATGTTTAGAATTACATTGCTCTGATCACATATTGTTCTAATGCATTAGTTTTGACTCCAGAATGTTTTGCTCAGGAAGTGACGTCATCTTCCTCGTCTAGAACTTTCTCCTGTATCGCGTTTCCAAAATGCCTTAATAATGACGTCATCTGATTGTTTCATTTCTAACTGGAATACTAGAAATTTGCTGATTCTGATTTAAGAGACTGTTCATGTGGTTCTCTCTCTCTCTCTCTCTCTCTCTCTCTCTCTCTCTCTCTCTCTCTCTCTCTCTCTTTCTTCAAAAGAGAGAAATCATTAACGTAAAATATTTGTGTGGTCATTGATATTAAACTTAGCTTTTGAGATCTGAATGTAGGAAAAGAGTGTAACAGTGCCCCAAAAGAAGTGTGTTTTGTGAATCTCAAGCAACTACATTTCGAGTAGATTTTGCAAAAGTTTTCAGAAGCCTGTGTAAGACAAAGTGAGTTTTACTTATTATTATCATGGTATAATAAGGTATATTAAGAAATTTTTGCCTTATTGAAATTTTTTTGGTAAATCTTTTTGTATTTTTGTGTGTTCTTGTGTTTGCAATCTCTTGACTTTTCACATTTTATATATTGGTGATTTAACATCTATTTACTTAGCAATTTAAGTATTTCTTAATAATTTAACATTGCATACTTGATTTAATTTTTGTTTACTAAGATTTTCTTTCAAAATCCTGAGTAATTCTTGATAGAGTAAATTTTGCTTGATTGATTTAATTTCTTGATAAATTAACCTTTATAATTTAATTTAAGAATTAATTAAATTTTGTGTTCTAATTATAAACTTTGAATTTAAAGATAAATTTTTGTGTTTAAAATGTTTAAAAATAGTGTTTCATTTATTGACCACCAGTGAATAGGATTAATTGTATGCATAAGGCAAAGTGATAAACATTTTTTGTTCCATTAGTTTTGCTGAAGTGAATTAAGGCCAGGGAAACAGTTAAAGTTGTTTGATGGAGTGATGCCCTTTTGCTCTATAATGTTTCTTGTTTAACTGTTGATACCTCACACTTGTTTTGATAAACTTAATTTGATTTTTCACGTGATTACTAAGCTTTTGAAGGGATCACTGTTACCTTTAGAGTACTCAGTCGTAATTTCTGTTGTTATAAGAGTTCAGGTATCTGGCTGAAATGAGGTAAATTTTTCAATTCTGTGATTAGTTGCGTAACAACTAGGTACTTGGAACACTTCACGACAATATATGTATACGTGTATATATATATATATATATATATATATATATATATATATATATATATATATATATATATATATATATATATATATATGTGTCTGTGTTGTGTTGTTCCCCCACATAGAAACAACACACCCTCGATGAGGTCATAATACATAATTGTTAAATGTTTATGAAGGTCTTGAATTACTGAAC
The DNA here is from genome assembly GCF_040412425.1 of Macrobrachium rosenbergii. Lineage (NCBI taxonomy): Eukaryota > Metazoa > Arthropoda > Malacostraca > Decapoda > Palaemonidae > Macrobrachium > Macrobrachium rosenbergii. The sequence goes on along the minus strand of NC_089770.1, from coordinate 28,931,473 downwards.
TAGAGACTCAGCATAATTTGCATTCCTTTATTGTGACCAACCACAGAACGAGAGAGTAAACAAACGAGAGATTCAAATTTATTCTCTGATGACTATATGAATGTTTGTCGTGAATTAAAGGACGAGTGGACAATAGCCGATGACATTGCCTTAAGAATCCGACCGCGTGGGCAACACTGGTCTGAATAAAATGAAGATAAAATGGATAACGGACATCAGGAAGAGAAAGAGAGAAGGGATTATAGAAAGAGTACACTTCGGTGTAACCAGCAATATACTAAATAATTAGTCAATATAATCTGTGGTAGACGCGTTAGTTGGAGACCTTATAATTAAAAGGAGACTTCTGAGTTAGTGAGAATAAAATAAGCCAGAAAATAATTTCGTAAAAAAAAAAAAGTCTCAGAGCTGATTACCGAAGCAAAATATTAATGATGATTCAGTTATTGAAGGTGGAGTTTCTTTTTATCTGTTCAGTGGAAACTTGCTTAACAAGCTCAGTGTCTTTCCGGCTTGTTCTGTATGGTTACGTGGCTATTGTTAATAATAATAATAATAATAATAATAATAATAATAATAATAATAATAATAATAATAATAATAATAATAATAATAATATTTTAATGGCTCAAAGAAGTGACATTCAGGGCTTGGTGCAAACACAGAGTTACACTGAGTAGAGGACAAACATATCAAAGACGGCCTATTAGCCACCATCGTGTAACTTTGCTTCTCTGCACATTCATTATCATTCAGCCTAAAAAGCAATAAATGATTAAACATTATCCTACGATGGTAATGATGGGTCTATTCCAGCTCTATTGAATTCTACTTGCATCCTTCTTTGCGTCCAATCGGGTAACATTAACCTCATTCTCCCATATTGACTCCGGGTTCGAATATTACCATAGGTGTTAAGATTTCTTCATTTGCTACTTCAGCTGGATCTTATGCTTTTAAGTGGTGCGTCATCCGAAGTGTGAAGAAATGTGAAGAAATCGATTAATTTAAGATGATTTCTCGATTATTAAAATTCATGCATATCTGGTAATAATATATATATAATATTCTATATATATATATATATATATATATATGTATCTATATATATATCTATATATATATATATATATATATATATATATATATATATATATATAATATATATATATATATATATATATATATATATATATATATATATATATATATATATATATGTATGTGTATGTGTGTGTGTGTGTGTGTGTGTGTGTGTGTGTGTGTCTGCAGATTACTCGTTGGAAAAGTTGTTCAGATATTTTCAGTTTTTACATTTTCCTTTCCTTTTTTTTTCTTAATCGGTCATCTCGAATTCATGTAAAAAAGGAATATCATAAAGAACAGAAACCAGACAGCTGGTTGCCTTCTATTACTTTTTATATTCTAATGTCTTTAGAAAAGTTCACATTTCAGAAACTTCTGTTTATGCTGGTATCTGAAATTAAACTTGAATTCATGGCGACCAGCACTTTCGTTTCCATGTCTGAAAGATAGTTCTGATTGGTTGTCAGGAAACTCTGTTTCTATTGGTCAAGAGCTTCAAGTAGCATCACCAGGACGAAAACAGGTTTGAGAAATACCAGATTCGAAGTGGTTCTGAATCTGAGAATGGTTGTGGAAACGACTGCGTAAGATGGAGAGACAATGTATAGAGGATGAAATAGATAGAATCATTGGAGAGATTCTGTTTTACAGCAGTGAGACTATGAATAATTCGATCTGATACGAAGTGTATGTCTTTTCAGTGAAAATTTTCTGATCAATTGAGAACGGAAATAACTGTCCTGTAGATCAGGGAAAACACGATAGAACTGATGTAGGATTCCTAGAACCTAATACTGTTTAGTGTGACTTGAATGACGTGCATATGGATCTGAAGTGTTGGTCGGGGAGAGTAGAAAGGCCTTGAAGAAGAGAAACGTGGAGCAATTGTTTGTCAGGAAATACTTTTGAGAACTCATTTCCGATTAGTACAAAATGCAGTAAATAGGAAAATAATCTGAAATTTGTTTTGAAACGTATAGACTGAATAGTGACTGATTATTGGCCTCAAATAAAATTTTGTTATTTCTATGTGGCCCTTTGAAATTCATATGGCGAAATAATATAAGCTGGGGAATGGACAGTGGAAGTTTTCCAGGCAGTAGATATAAAATGTGCCTGACATACGGAATGGTTCAGGCTTTTGGATGGTACAGTATTCACCAGTAAGAGTTCACAAGAGGATATATTAAAAAATGGTAACAAGGGCAAAGATGATTTAGTAAAATTTTTTGAGCAGAGGGTAAATATCACTGCTGATACTGAAACTAATTCCGTTTTGCGTAATGGACTTTTGTCTGAAAGTAATGTTTACTCCTGTATTTTTGCATGTTTCATTCATGATGTGCTCGATTTTGCTAACTAATGAAACAATGAAATCTTTTTAATTGTTGAGCAAAATTATGCAAAACAGCGATGGTAAATGATGGTTGGAAAAGAAGTGTTAATCCATTTACTTTTCTACTACTAAAACACATCAACCAGTCAGGCAAGATAGAAGCTTTGATGATATCGACTGCAAATCTATAATGGATAATGGAATGGTGAAGAGAGAAAAGGACTGCAAACGGCTGGCGGATGGAGGTTTGTGGAAGGAGGTAGAAGGACAAACGAGAAGAGAGAAGGGTCATAGGCAGGGGAGGCAAGGAAAACAGGAGCAGGAGACCTGAAAGAGTTCGGGAAATTAAAAGTATGCTTATGAAGGCAGAAGTTGGAATACATGAGAGAAAGCCCCTGCTAAAATAGTGTTTCTCTACTTATAGTACATGATGTGAACCTCAGCTGGAATCCACAACGGGTGACAAACAACCAGGCTCCTACTTCACTGCATAGGACAACAGAGGCAAATTATATTTTGGGGAATATATCTTTCTCAGTTATGGGATCGAACGCTGATCATTCAGCGAATGAAATGCATGCATTACCACTTGCAGTCTGGGGTCACAGGGAAAGAGAGAGAGAGAGAGAGAGAGAGAGAGAGAGAGAGAGAGAGAGAGAGAGAGAGAGAGAGAGAGAGAGAGGTTGGGGGGAAGAGGTCAGCACAGCATCGTTAACATATATATATACTACTAACATGAAAATATGGATGGTCTTTCACATAAAGATCTTTGAACACGTTCCACTAAAAGTTGTCCGGCCATTTCTTGGACCCATGAAAGGCTTGAATTAATTATAATAAATAATCTGGAGTCTTTAATTAAACCTATGAAAGCCAGGTATGCTTTAAGCCAATAAGAATTCGAGATCATAGGATGGGACATGCAGCATCTCAACATTCAGACTTGAAAACAGTTTTCCTGCGAACTATCAAAACTAGATACATTTTTTTCTGTGTGCTTAAGTTTTCCTCGGCTTTCTTCACCGACATAACTCTCGTATCCAGAGGGATGAAATTTAGAAGTTTAAAAGATTAAAAAAAGATATCAAAATTTTCAGATACGTATCATTCACGGCACATTTTGACAAGACCGGATGCCGATGAAATCAAGAACCTCTTTGAATTACGTCATAAACACCATCTTTTGCTGAAAGCCCTTGCTGAACCTTTATAATCGTTAATAAGTTTGAGAAAAATAAAGAGATAAAGGTATAAAGTCTTTCTCTGCAGTGATAGACAATACTGATTGGTCAACAGGCAGCTCGCCTGCCATTGGGCAGTGGCTATTGTGGGCGCGGTTTCTCTAGCATAAATAAGGTTTGCAGGCAGGTATCCCATCAGTGAATCACCAGAGTCGATCCGTGTCTGCTTGTCAGGTACATTGTTCTGTAAAAGTATATTCTGTGGCTGTGGTAAGTCTGAGTACGTGATAGCTATGCATGTCATAAACGTGGAAGTTTCATTGTTATTGAATAAGTGGTAGACGTCATGCATTACGAATAACGCTATATTACTTGACCTTGAATTGACTCTAGATACACTATTTATTCTTCTGGTTCTTGGACCTCTATGACGCTCGCACTAGAAACCTCTACATGAAGTAAGTTGGTTTTTCTGAGTCCAGAGGTTCACACCTGAACACAACATCATATCACAATCATGCAAATACTCTCCTAATTGCTTCTGTTGTGAGAGGAGTCACTGGAAGGCGTTTCGGAAAAGACTTCCACCTAACGTCCCCAAATACTGCGATGTTCATCATAATCTTGTTGTTTAGCCTTTGATCTCGTTGTACGAAGAGTCAGACCATTCCTCTCAAGAGTTGCATCTTCCATTCCTTAAGAGGGTAGACCAAGATGCCATCTCATTACCTACCGGTTTCCTGTCTTTTTTTTTTTTCTGAGTTTGGTTCGGTCCATGACTAATCAAGGCCAATTAATCTGTAGTTCAGGCGTATACAAGAATTCATCTATTCTCTCAAAGGAACTTACCAGATCTTAATTAATGATATATTTTACATGATAAACGCGCTAACACCGAAGTTCATCCATGCATTTGTTTTGAATTGTTTTGTTTTTCTGAGGGTTATTTAGGACAAAAGAGTGATCGACCTTGTTTAGCAAAGCTTCGGACTTCGGAATTCTGTCTTCCAAGATTTATTCAATTGGTTTCAGCACGATGTAGAAAGCGAGATCTAGTGGTGACTTAAATAATATAATATATAATGTGTGTGTGCACATACATATATATATATATATATATATATATATATATATATATATATATATATATATATATATATATATATATATATATATATATATATATATATATATAAAAAAAATAATGTGTTAGTAATTGTTAATCGGGGCTAGAATGAAATTAAATATGATAAAAGCGAATGATAATGAGAATACCCAGTATTCATTTGTCCACAGGCCTTCATCCGTTGAAATGCGTCTCTTTCTTGGAATGGTCCTGGCCTTTGTGGTTCTCCTGGGACTGCTGGCCGAAGGGGAAGGGACCCCATACGCAGTGAGTACAGAATCATGAGAACTTCAGTTCTGCTAACTTTATATATATATATATATATATATATATATATATATATATATATATATATATATATATATATATATATGTGTGTGTGTGTGTGTGTGTGTGTATATATAATGTATTTATAATGTATTTGTGTACGTAAATTTACTGCACTTTGGCATTTCAGGGTGGAGGAAGCCTATCCACACCAGGACTTACACAATGCTGCCCGCCTCACTGCCCCTGCTGTGACCCACAAGAGCCATGCATTTGTATTCTCCCATGCCCAGAGGTCAGTCGAACCAACCTCCTTTAAACGTAGCTGTTGAAAAGATCCTGCCATTTTCCTCTCTGGGAACCAGTTTCTTGAATGCTGAGATAGATCCGAATCAGAAAAGAGCTCTTTGATTTTGTTGATACTGATGGTATCATAAGCTGTTGAAATACTACTTATTTACTGTTACTATCGTTTGTTTTAATATCATCTCAGTTATGACTACTTTTCAAATTTTTTTGTCATATTTCACAACAACAGAGTTGCAAAATGATTATTATTTCTATTCTTTTTCCCTCCTCTCTTTCAGAATTCGAAGACTTACGGGTGATGACACCGACCGTTGAAGGAAGTTCCATCTTGAGGTAACTTGGAAGCTGTTACTGGAAACGAGATGTCAGTGTGTCAGTTAATTAAAAGATTTTCCATTTAGATTTGCTTTATTGGAGCTTCTTCTCGCTAAATTCAGAGAATGATTTCAGTTAATCAATATATCCTTTATAATACCCTCACTTGTAGGTAAGGATAGTTCGCAATTTGAAATAATGATCATAAAATCACAATCCAGTCTGATATTAATAAGCCATGGAGATGTATGTTAACTGTGACTGGTAAGCCAGTTAGATAATATATATGCACACTGTATGTACGGGCCATTATAGCCTGGCAGCAGATTTGATGCACACACACACACACACACATACTTATATATATATATATATATATATATATATATATATATATATATATATATATATATATATATATATATATATATATATATATATATATATATATATATATATATATATATATATATATATATATATATATATAATATATATATATATTTATATATATATATATATATATATATATATTATGTCATATACATGTGTATATGATACAAGGTTTTTTACATCATGATTATATTTGTGTAAACATATATATATATATATATATATATATATAATATAACGATAAATATATATATATATATATATATATATATATATATGTATGTATATGTATATATGTGTTTGTAACTAATCACAAAATATGGAACATGATGAATATATATATATTTATATATAAATATTAACATACATATAAATTAAATATATATATATATATGTGTAACTGAATCACAGAAATATGGAACGTATGAATATATATATATATATATATATAAAGGCAATGCCACGAAGGAAAGTGAAACGATGGAGCAGTGCTAGTCCTTTCGACTTACTGTCCTTTGCTTAGCAGACAGATAGAAATATAAAAATAAGTTTACGAAGCAAGCTCGTAATAATGACAGAAGGGGATTACAAAGGAAAATATGTACCTGGAATCCAACACAGCTGAAGAAATTACTAGACCTACCAAAACAGGGGTAAATATTTCAGAGGTTTTACAAAAGATTAGGCCTTCAGCTCGGAAGCAGGGACAAATCAATTAAAAGATTATACAAGGAATGATACTGACCACCAAAAAATGACTGTGGAAAGAATAAGCTGATTACACATGTTTTAAAAGTACAACTCAGTAATTCTCCTTATGGTAAACAATAACAATTTCTGCAAAGTGAACATCTCCACAAAAAAATATATTAAACATACGAATACATAGAAAATATATATAAGGGGTATTAGTTAGTAGTTAAGTCAGTAATTTAATCTTTAAGGTCATTCTTGAACATATTACTAATACAGGGGTCCAAATAATACATGCCAGTGCTGGTTAAAATTACAATTGGAAGTAAGCTGTATAACAGCAGATTCTAAAAGATTTTGTGAAGAGAAATCTTTCAATCTGGCAATCAATGAACTTTCAGTCCAATTTATCCTGGAATAGTTTTCACTTATATGCATGAATATTGCATTGGATGTTTGCCCAGTATTGACAGAATACTTATGTTTTTAATTCATAGTTTTAAATCCTTACTACATTGGCTAATATAAATATTCTAACACTGTGCAAACTTTTTTCTGAAATGTTTTCTTCCAGGCTAATATCACATTTCCATAAAAGATGCTGATTTTCGAGACAGTTTTTTCACAGAACTGAAATATTTCAACATCATCTGAGGAGTAAATTAGATCTCCCTTACTTTCCAACTTAGCCAGTTACTGTACTGCGCTATTAGGTCTATCTGTAAGAACATCAATGCATGTTTCACAACACAAAGATTTCCTTAATTTGTAAACAATAAACCTAGCTCCACAAGCAACAATATTGCCATGGCAGAGTGACGGGTGACGAGAACTAACAACATACGTTGGATTATGCTCTATAGCTAATACGAATGAGTTAAGTGAATTGGCAATATTACAAGAATACCTTAATAGAGGTACACAGTTTCCACGAAGAACACCTTGAATATCGTTATCAACCAAGATCTTTCAATATGTTGCAGAAAACTGATAAGAAATACGATTATTGTTGCAACCCTCTTACTTCTGATTTTACCGAAATAAAGTTCAGTCTGGTGTTGGCTCATTTTACACGTTATTAAAAAATTTGGTTTCATAACAACCTCTTGTTTTATCATTCAAAATAATCAAGCTACGAACGAATTATAAAACCTTGAAAGCCAGTTATGCAATTTAAATTCAAAACAAAATTCTTACTTCTGAGCTATTGTTGTTTTACTTACAGTAGCTCTGAACCTTCTTTAAAAAATCTTTCCTTGAAATTGGACATTTATAATCCCGAAAACACATTATGATGTTTAAATTATTAAACACCATAATGAATCCAATAGTTGCTTCACATCCTTGAAATTCATGAATTTTACGATCAAGACAAAATTGCAACGATTTAGCAGCTGATTCACTCGAGCTGAGCTACTGGTTCTACATTTATCTTTTTCTTTTTCCATCCATGCAACATGCCTGCTTAAATTCCAGTGTATTACCTAAATGTAAGTAAAAACTGACTCTCACAACTTCCCACAACAAAGTTCCGATTATAACTGACTCACAAACAAGCGATACCCTATCAATAAGGGAGGTCAGCAACGTCAAAATGATGGTCAGAAGTGGCTTCACTTAATCCGGGTCAGGGTATCTCCATAAATCCTACCTCCAAGACTTCTATTATTTGTCTCTTTTTTTTTTTTTTTTTTTTTTTGTAACCATTCTATGCACTTTCCCAGGCACACTAAACATTATTGATCTAGAAATCCCATATTCACCTTATCCAGTTTTCCCTTATCCATTTGTACTTATTTCTGTTCTCTCTGCCTTTAAGAAGAATCACGCTAATAATTCCATCTATCTATAATAGTTTTATTTCATCAACTTTTAATTTAGCCATTCCTTCTTTTGTAATCACTTCCACAACTATTCTCAGATTCGCAACCTAAGCGGGTCATGTATTTTTCAAAAGTGTCTCCCTTTCATCATCATCTGCAGAATAACAACTCTTCGAAATAATGATGGGATCGATTGCAATCAGCTTCTTCACAGCCATTTGCATGTTGTATCCACAGGGCCTTAGTGATATAATTACGGTAAACAACCATTTTTATTTATTAAAACAATTCACAGTGGACTGCTTTAGAAAACAGATCCTCTGTAATTGTTGGTACATTAGTCCTCTAGTATGTCCGTTGATCAATGAGAACTGGCTTTCGAAGTTCAAATTAAGAAAATTATAACCTGTCTTCCTGAAAGATGATGATACTCCTTGAACCTCTTGATCCACAAAAACTGGTTTTCAAACTAAGAAAACGGATATGTTAATCGCCCTCAATACACGTTTAGTGGGTCGGATATTCAGGAAACGCAAAATACCCACTTTGGCAATAAAAGGGTTAGCTTACAACCAGGTTTCTGAATTATGGAGTTTCCAGTTTGATCCCAACAGATATTTAAAATATGAAAATTAACAGACGACATTCAGCTGACTTACTTCCGTCCTTCAAGATATTTTTTTTTTTTTTTACATACATGAATTTGAAAAGCACTCAGAAACCCGGTTTGTTATTGACATGGCTCTCTCTCTCTCTCTCTCTCTCTCTCTCTATCTATCTCTATATATATATATATATATATATATATATATATATATATATATATATATATATATATATATATATATATATATATATATATATATATATATATATATATATATATATATATAATTATATATATATATATATATATATATATATATATATATATATATATATATATATATATATATATATATATATACATATAATTATATATATATATATATATATATATATAACACACATACACACACACACACATATATATATATGGTTGTGTGTGTGTTTTGCCTGAACTTGCATTTATTATCATTGAGCTGTAGGAAGGATCAAAACAGAAAGTCATCCCATCGCTTCTATGTTCTCATACCTATCCAGGGTCAATTGATACAGAAAATCATAAGTGGTTGCACAATCACCTCTTGTGGCAGACATATCCTATATATATATATATATATATATATATATATATATATATATATATATATATATATATATATATATATATATATATATATATATATATATATATATATATATATATATATACATATATATATATATATATATATATATATATATATATATATACACAAACTATCATAAAATTGTTAAAAAATTAATTATCTTAAAATGCTGGGTTGTTGATCAAATCAACACGATTTTACTTTTTTGGTTTTGTCCGCCCTCAGATCTTAAGCACTACTGAGGCTAGAGCGCTGCAAATTGGTATGTTGATCATCCATCCTCCAATCATCAACCATACCAAATTGCAGCCCTCTAGCCTCAGTAGTTTTTATTCTATTTAGGGTTAAATTTAGCCATAATCGTGCATCCTTGCAAAGCCGAGTCCAACCCTGGAGGCGTCCCCGACTCACCTCTCCTCTACCGCACCTGAGGAGCAACTGAGCCCTCCCCGGTCGTGGCTGAGTGTTTCATACTGCAGCACATCGAGAGTTTCATACAGCATTATGCGCTGTACAGAAAACACGATTGCGCTGAAGAAACTTCAGTGCATTTTTTACTTGTTATAGTTGATTTAACAATATTGAGTTTTATAAAGATGTGTTCTGCATTTTTCCAACTGATATTATGGTTACATTCATTCATGTGTTGAATACACCACTGGCGCTATTCTCTGTTCTAATGATCATTTATTCCACAATTCATTCAGAGAATTTGTTATTCCTTAATATACTTGCAAAAGCAAGGTGAATGCAAATAGTACATTATCGAATTAAATCAGTCTTTTCAGGTCACACGAAATAATGACCCAATCAACTAATAAGGTACCCCGTAGAGGATTAATGCCGTCAGGGCACACATTGCTATGCAATACTAAAGGGCATTGGCAGCGTCCCATCAGTCCCCAGCTGCATCCACTTTCTAGCTTTTTGCCTTACTGCCATTCCTGCTTCCTCACCCAGAAACGCTGTTCCAATAGGAACCCCTTGTATAAGGATGTTACGGGTTAACTGAGCATTTCTTACAAAAATAAATGTTTAATCACAAAATCACATATGGAAAATTAGAAGAAAAATTAAGTTCCCATGCTGAATCGATTGTGGTCAACTTGCTCAATGCAATTATTTGTTCACCCTCTAGGCCTTGAGGCATGACACAGCACTTAAAATAAAACGGGATTAACCCGCAATGTGATAGCGAACTCAAGAAATCTTTTTTTTTTTTTTTTTATAAGGATACTCGACTAAAATACATTCCCAAAATCTTTAATTACTTTGTGTACTCCATACATTTTTACCAAGGGAATATTTTCTAGTTATAACAATTTTTAAGGAACGAATGCAGAGTAGGGGCTAGGGCTACTGCAGGCCTATTAGGCATTTTTGTAACGGAATATAGCCTAATCCTAACCTTGGACGCCGTGTCTTAACCAGGCTTTGGACGGAGTAAGCCCCTTGGACTATCCAAAGTAATTAGTGACCCCCTACTCTGCATTCTACCCATATTCAATTGTATAAATATTATTTTCCGTTGTTTATATTACATCATGACTTGTTTTGAACACTGTCTCCTCCGGAATTGAAGACATTTAAAACATTTCAAGTTAATGGCGACCATATTTCCTAAAAGAAGTTTCTACACAAAGATCCATCTTTTCTGTGGTAGACTTTAGTGCTCAAGGTTTTTACGTTCTTAGAAGGGACACTTTAAGCTATTACATACCTCTGTGAAAAGAGACGAAGGACAGGCTTTATTTAGAATAAGGCTACTCTAAAGTAGAATCAAACAATTATATTGATTGTCTGAAGTTAAACAACACTGACAAGACTGACGTTAGTCAATACTTAGGTGGTTGGCCACCAACGAATGCTGGGTAACACATTCCCGGACATTCTGGTCTCTGAAGATAAATTACGATCTGCTCTTTGGAGCTTCTGTCGTGCTCCTGATTGGCTGATGCATCTGAGTTGTTACATTTGCCTAGAAGTCGTTATTAGCTTCAGTGGTCTTGGTTGTAGATATTTAGGGGTAGCTCCAGAAAGTCCTATTACAGTGAATCGTTGCCTTCATCAGTCATTCAGTCATTCAGTGGTGCCTCTAAGCAGTCTCACAAGTGGAAGATCTTTTTCTGTGCATCGTCATTCTGTCTGTCGCAGGATATTGTTAGTGATCATTCATCAGGTATTTTCCTCATTAACAACTGTCTCTTCTGAGTCCTTTGTGGTCGAGTCCTTATGCAAGATTCAAGGATTCTCCTTCACAGTTGGTTTCACTTCAGAGAATTAATTTCTGAAGTGACCTTTATATAATTGGGATGACTAAAAGGAAGCTGCAGCGCAAATCTTTAGTTAAGATAAGCACTGAAATGTTCATTATGTGTATCCAGTAAAAGTACAGTATTGTCTTTTCTTCGTTATTGAATACAATAAGCTAGTTGTGCATAATTATTTTTTAATTCAGGTATATATGTATATATATATATATATATATATATATATATATATATATATATATATATATATATATATATATATATATAAATCTTTTATTGTAATAAATGTATTTGTTTTGCATTAAAATACCAGTCATCCCAAAATATTTTTTATCTTTATAAGAGAATTTATGAGCAACTTAGTTGCAATAAAGTTTTCTAAGTTAATCAGATCTGAAATGAGTAATAGTGATCTCCCAAGAGTCTGAAAGATACAGAGAAGGATTAAATGCATTAGAAGCTGAACTGAAGCTAATTTAAGGAGCCTAAACTGAAAATAAGGTCACACCCAGGCATAGTGTAAAGGATTCACCTTAGTGGCTAAGTAGCCTTACCGTAAAGTTTCATTAAAATTTAAAACAACATATTCTTCTTTTAATCTAATTGGGATCAGCGACAAACACTACAGCGCCATTGACAGCCTCTTCAATCAAGTTTCGACATCATAAATAAGTCATGTTGACCAGCAGGGAATGGTTCTGATTTTGTGTGTGTGTGTGTGTGTGTGTGTGTGTGTGTGTGTGTGTGTAAGCAGGGGTATCCCAAAATGTATCTTCTATACAGATTTCAAAGTAATTTTTCCAAGAAGTGATGCTTGTGGCTAACAAGAAGTGATTAGATTTTGGGAGAACTGGATTTTGATAATGAATCCTTCGTAAGGGATGAGGCTTGTATTGTTCCTCCTTGGTGGAGGTTTGTGTTTTTCACATATTCTGTTTTCTACACACTTTACAGTCCCACAGCCTCCACTGCCTGTGATTCACGAACTCGAGGGTAAAGCACTTGGCTGCGCGTGGATCCCACTTTCATAATGCTGGAATTCTCTGCCTCCCTCTAGTTTCCCAGAACCATTGGACTTAGTTTTCAGAGGATTTTCAGAGTATATATATATATATATATATATATATATATATATATATATATATATATATATATATATATATATATATATATATATCTGCATGTGTCTTTTTAATGGTGTCTTCGGATATGCATTAATGCACAGAAACAACCTCATACATACACATATACACAGTGGTGGAATGATTCATAAGAATTCGATGCTTCTGAAGGTCTTGAATTACTGTGCGAAAGACTGAGCGTGACGTCAGTCTTTCTTGTGACAAACCACAGAACAAAGGAGACGCCACAGTTGGTGAGAATGGAATAGGAAAAAGATTAATTTATTTAAAACAAGGGCGCGAGTCAGAAGCTTCAGAAGGGTGGTTTTAA